>NC_050519.1:11974349-11979338 GCF_002922805.2 Oryzias melastigma
TCAAAAACTCTAATTAGGACTTCAAGACCCAGTCTGATGAAAGTCATGTTTTTAAATGTTTTTACATGTTATTGTAGCATTTTTGGATTAAGGACAATCAACTTGAAATTGCTTCTAATGAGCTACTGCCGCTCTGCAGAAACTATGTCCTAGAAAGCAGCACAATTTTTTTTTATAATGCCTAAAAACCACTGGAAACACAGTCAAAATAGACCAAAAGATGATCGGAGTGGGTCAGTTCCTATCAGGAATGAGAGTCTATAGATGTGACACTGGTGACAAAGAACTTATCGCCAAAGATTGTTATTTATCTTTTTCAATATTTCTCTCTGTAGGTAGCCAAGGTGGAGTACATCAGGAGGAAACCCAAGCTGAAAGAAGTCCTTGTGTGGTTAGAAGACCACCTGGAGTGTGTGTGCACATCGCAGCATCATGTATTAGAGCACTCAGATGCAGACACAGGTAAATGTGACACTTGTTGCAGAGTTTCTGCAGCCGAATCGTTCTCCCTTCTTTATGTGCGTCTCTCCCCGGCTTTGCATCGACTGACTTGATAATCACCGAACAGACACGTCCACCTGCTGAAAAGCTCTAAAGCTTCCTGCTTGTGCTTCATTTGGGACAGTTTGTGCAAAGGTGTGTTCAGAGGCTGCTTGGCATGACGGCAAATAACTGCCATTTCCTGAAGCTTTCCTCTCCTTGGGAGTAGATAAGTGTTGTAATGTGTTCGCTGACAAGGCATGCGAAGAATTCCTAGTTATATCTTTGCACTTTTCTGTCTCAAGGCTGTTGTGCTTTTTTTGTCTCAGAAACCCTGCTTTTTGCTTTTAATCCTCCTGCCTATCCACCCTTCTCAACTGTATTTTCAGGCCATCGTAGGGCTAAAGGTAAAAAAAGGAAACCTAAAATACTAAGGCCCAGCAAGGACTTATTGGTGACAAAATAAAGTTGATCTCATTACCCAAAAATCTACTGGAGGGCCGAGGAGGGAACAGGTAGGACTCGTGCGCTGACGTCTCACGTTTTTGGTGTTTCACCAGCCCAATCAGGGCACAAGGAGGGCCTGTCAATCACTGTCACCAGTCACATCACACAGCCAATCGGTGTGAGGAGGGCTGATGAGCATGATCCCCAAAGCTGCATGTTGAACTTGTGGTCTGCTGAGCACACACACTTCCCATATTTGCTCTTTGTGTCATGCTTCAGTGTTTTTGCCTCTTTTTCTGTTGCATTGTGCTGTAAAACCACAGTTTGTACAGTTTCTTGAAAAGACACCCCTTCTCTTTGTGTGTTTGTTTTGTTTGATGATGCCAACTTGTCATTGAATTTTTTTTGTGTGTGTTTCTGTTCTTGCACGCTCACAAAACAAAGTGCAAAACGAAGGGCTGAGTGTTGAACATTTGAAAAAAAATCAGAATTTATGATCCTCGTCATTTGTCAAAGAAGTAATCTTGCTGTTAAGATGCATGAATTAATTTTAAAAAATGTCCTCTTATTAATGAGTGAATGCATTTTTTCCAGTTGCCTTTTCACTAATTTTCATTTTATCCCCTTTTTTTTCTCTCTTGTATAGTGGATGTGAGGTGAGACCGGTCAAAGCAAGGCACTTCTGCTTGGGAGGGACATAATAAAAGAGGACGCCACCAACAGGACACCTGCTCTGTCCTCTTTCCCATCGCCACGCGATTTTTGCTAAAGACTTTCCTAATAAAGTGGCTAAAAAAGAGACAACAGACTCAATCCAGAAAGATGCCAAAGGTGCTTAAAACAGGAAGAAGTCTGCCCCGTACCCCACCAGCTGAACTGTTCCACCGACTGACAAGAAGGTGCAGCTCGGGCAGGACAGAAAGATCCCGATGGGAGACGATGAAAGGGATTTGCGCTCCACTTTTTTGTTTGAAAGGACATCAGACTTTGATGGGAATCCAGCCCACCGACTCAACACGAAGGCCCTCCGTAATTTAAATGTGTCTCCCACACCCAAGAAGAAAAGAAAAAAGAGACAGGTTTTGGAACAATAATGCAAAAAGTGACAGACAGCAGATGGGTGTTGGAGATTTGCTCGGAATAAAAGCAAACCTTTATTTTTTCCAAGAACCTCCGTGACTTTGCTCACCTGCTATGTACAGTTTAAATTTAAAAACCGAGGATGCGCCGCTACTTACAAACTATTTATATGTGTGGACAATTTTTTTTTTGTCTCTTTCAATAGTTAAAAAAAGGCAGAAAATGTGTTTTTTTATGATCTCACAGAAATGCAAGTTGTCTGTGTGGTCTTTGTATTCTTCAGTATCACAATCTCAGTGTCAATTTGTTTTTTTTTTTAGTTTTTCTCTTTCAAAACCATGTTTCGTATTATATTGCAGTATATCTGATTGAACTTTTGCATATGGTTTGAATATGTGTGTGCAAGGAGGAGATGTGAAAGTCAGTACAGGAAGATGCTTTATTTTTTTTAATGAAATATATTATGCATACTTATATCCATACATGTCATTTGTCTTTGTTGTGGTTGAACGAAAACATTTCATCGGTTGGAAAAACTTAAAAAAAAAAAAAAAAAATGGAAAAAAGAGTCATGGCTGCCAGTCAGTGTTTGTTAGCTTGTTTACATCAGCTGTGAAAAAAGAAAGAAGGATAAAGGGATAAAGCAGCTCAGACAGGAATCTTAACAGCCAGTGGCTGAGTAATTTGGCTTATGCTGCAGTGGTTTAAGTGCCTCTATGGCACAATTCATTTTTCATATTAGGCAACAAAATCATAAAAGTGTTTTTTTTTATTTGGGTTAACCCTAATTTGGCATAAAAGAATACAAATCTGGAGTAAATATATAGAAATCTTGTTTATTGAAGTTCAATTTTTGTTTTAAACCTGCCTAATTTTGCCTTTTCTACTGCGTATAAATTGAAAATGCTATAAGTTTTAACAAACAGATTTATTCCACACAAGCATGAACATTCTACATTTATTTTATTTGAAGTGTGAATCAGACAAAACCCTCACAGAGACAGACGGCCTCTCTGCTCATAAAAGCAGGTTGTTTTATGCATCGCTAATGCTGATAAGGAAGTTGGCCGCCGCTTTGCTTCATAGCTTCATAAGCCCATATGTTGTTCTTGCAAAGAGCAAAGTCCATCTTAAAGAGTGAATGAGTGAGCAAAGTAAATGGACGAGTTCATGAATGGGCTCCTTGTTTAGTTAGGCTTAACTCCCCGGTTGACAGGAGAACAAATCACTCCACCCCGTGGAGGGACGTCTATGCGGCCGCGTACAATCAGGACGGATGATGATGTGCGCCGAGGTGGTCTGAAAACATTACAGTGCTGACCTGACCCTGCACTCCAGCGGAACAAACAAGTACTTTCCTGCTAGCTCTTCTAGCAGTGATAAATGTGCAATCTGGGCCAAAACAACAGTTTCTTCCACCCTGTTTTGCAATGAGAAGCCGTCTGGGGTTAGTCGGACTTACAGAGGCAGAGGGAATGAGTCACGGTTAAGCGAAAGACAGGCGAGAAATGCCTGATTGAGTCATGGCTGTATCAGTGTCTGTGGACATAGCATCACACAGCTGACCATGAGCAAACTAACCACTGCTGCTATATCTGAACCAGTGATGCTCCACCACTTTAGTAAACAAGGACCACACACGGAGCTATAGAATAGACTTTTATTAGATAAAAACCACTATTTTAATTTAATTTTTTAAACAAAAAAAAATATTTCCGCTGTTCAGTTTTATAAAAACTTAATTAAAGTTATTAGCATACTATGACACAAACCTAGGAGAAAGCTTTATGGTAATTTAAAGTGTATGAAATAAGTGACACATGTGCTCATATTGTGGACGCGAACAAGTGAAGCTGCCATGTCCTGATGCTGCCACTGCAGGCGAAACGGAAGCTGGATGTGAGGGCGGTGTACACAGGAAATGTGAGCTTTCTCAGGCTTGTGGGCCAAGCAGGAGCTGGGCTTTATTCCAGGATCTACCAGCAGCAGACGGTGCGTTCTGGGGGCTTTATTGCTTTTGCCCGAGCTCACTCTAATCCCAGGGCTGAGGGACATGAAAGTCTTTCTCCTTTGCACTTCCCAGCCGTACACCCGGCTTATTACCTCAATAGGGAGTCAGATAAAGAAAGGCAAAACATGAAAGAGAGTACGGATCAGAGACGCAGCGACTGGGCCAGCCGGTGGAACAGAGGATAAAGTCAATAAAGTAAAGATAAAAGGAAGAGCAGTGGCTTGATTGATTTTATTGTTTTTATCTGACCTGCACAGCTTTATTCACAGAGTCGTGGGGTGGGTTGAACTGGCCGGGGGGTTTGGAACGGTGAGTGCAGTGCATTCACAGTGCAGGGAAAGAAAAGCAATATGTCACGGTGGGGAAAACGGGAGGAGGAGTGGGAATATCCCCGAGGAGTGAGAGTCCAAAGGCTGGTGGAGGGGGGGCAAAAAAGAGGGAATGGAGTGGACTCAGGATGTGGGTAATCGGCACCACAGCAAGAAAGGCCAGACAGGTCAGCGCTTAAGTGGACGTGCTTTTATAAACAATGCCAGAGGGGCACCAGGGGGCAGGTAAGGTGTTAAGAGGGCTGCTGAATGGGCTTTATGTTTGATTGAGTGTGTAAAGAGTGCACATGTGTACCCGCAGGTTAGACATGCATCGAAAGTAAAATTTTGTAAAAATGTTAGGGACATTATCCATGTTCATTGGTAATTTGATTGACAGATTGGTTTGATTGACAGAAAAACTCCTCGTAATTACCTTTGACTATTTCCTTCCCAGAGTACAGATCTCTTTAACTTTTTGCCTCCTTCCTGTCCCCCTCTTATGTTTCTCCTCCCTGCCCCAGACGGTGGCCTCTGGGTTTTGAGGAAAGGCAGAGATGGCCTTTGAGCAAGGCGGCAGCAGGGTTTGTTTGAGGCCACAGCCGCATATGCAGGTCTTTGTTGTTTGCCGCTCCCTCATGTCTTCATACCCCCCTCCCCGTC
>NC_050519.1:11979361-12008658 GCF_002922805.2 Oryzias melastigma
CCCCGCACTCTAACACCGTTCTGCTCATGACTTTGCCAGAGCCCCCTTTGTACAAATGACCCTGCTAATTATATATTTAAGGTATTTGGCTCCTGTGAAAACAGCTTGGGGTTAGCAGTGAAATGTGGCGGGGCGGTGGGAGAGAGGAAGGTGTGTAGGGTCGTGGTGTGGTCCATGGTCTCATGGCTATCATTACTGCCCAGCGTAAAATGTAAACACTGGATTAGGCTGATTCAGGAGCAAGATAGTTGAGGTGATGGTGCTTGCCTTCATTTCTGAGTTGTGGTCTCTGGTTTCAGTCATGGGTGGCAGTCTGTTCACTTTCGCTCCATACAAGCACGGATAAAAGGAACTAATAGGCATGACGCCTCTGTATTCTTTCTTTTCGCTCATAAAAAAGTTAAATTCAAGCTTGAAATATAGACATTCAGAAAAAGCTATTTAAGTTTTCCTCTGAGAGGGATTCAGTGAGGATCACAGCTTGACCTCCTCCCTGCTCAACTTCCTTCTTTCCCATATCAAGCTTCTTTGCTCACTTTTCTTTACAACTCTTTGTCACCGTCCCATCACCTGTCAGCTTTCTGGGCCATAGCAAAAGATGAGACCGCGTTTTGGCCCCAAAAGAACAGCTCTGAAACTGGATCGTTGCACTCTGGATCCCCCAGGGAGATGGGGGGGTGCTGGGGGTGGCTGATGCCGCCGATAGCCTGGAGATGAACTGTTGCCTCCTCCATCCCTCAATGGAAACTTGCTGACACAGGATCCCTCTCTTATTCACGCTTCCACTTCAATGCAAACTTTGTCCGGTTAAACTTCACAAACACGACTTCCCAAACTCAAGACAAACCTTTGTCATTTTTTTTTTTTTATGAAACTGGCACAGACTGCACTAATCCATGCAAGCCTGGATTTACAGGATTTACTGGAAAAGTGATGGAATTAGTTATCACTTCCTCTTAGTCAGATCTGTCTGTATTTCTGGAACTTGCCGTCAGCATCTGTGTAGAGGCTGAAAGAATGCCTGGAAAACCTCACAGCTGATCCATAAGTACACAACTCCTAAGTATTTTCTGACTGAAGTGAACCTGGCAGGGCCTCTGTCAGGTTCCATTAAACGGAGGGAGGAAGGAATCAAGTAGAAGAGATGGGAGTAAGGAGAGGCGTGTCGCAGGAACTGCAGAGAGCAGAGGTCTCTGGAGGGTGATAAGTCAGCTTCTAATGCTCTGAGAGGAAGTTTGCGTGTGTTGTAATTAGGAGGAAAAAAAAAGTTCATGGGTGTTTGTGAGTGTGTGATCATGCACATTTTCCTATGGGAGCAAAGAAGAGGAAGCCAGTTTGTCTTTGCATGCCGAGTAAATCAATGTACAATTAGTAGAAGGAGAGTGGCGTTTGGTTTGTGGGAAAAGAGCAAGAAAGCCTAGAATACGCGCGTCCATGAGTGCACACTCATAAGTGCACGTGCAAGCGCTTTTGTGCGTGGAATTACATGTGTGAGGTCGGGAGTAGCCAGTCTGACCAACATTCTTGGGCCGGAGTATTATTAACTGTGGTGTAACCATTATCAGTGTTTACTTTGATCCAGCCACCACTACAAGAGTAATGGGCTCTGCAGAAGTCAGCCTCTTTCTCATCTTAGGGAGTTTTGTCTGGCTGAGGATGTTCAGGGTGAAGTTCCCCTTAAAAGTATTCAACATCCCATAATTCTACAATTTGAGAGGACCACCTGGTTTCATGCTGTCTTGTAGTAAAAAAAAAAAAAAAATGGCAGAATTTTTTGATGTGTCTCTGTGTTAGGGAGGTTTACTCTGAGATTGTGGGAATCAGGTGCCCTTCTATACCTGTCTGATGAGGGTATGATGAGAGCGTCACAACAGACCTCACACTGCTCACACCAGCTGGCAGGTGTCAGACACACCTGGAGTCAAACCCACACATTTCACGAGAGCTTAAAAAAAAGAATAATACCGTTTATGCATGACTGTGGCACTGGTGGGGGTACTCATGAGGACATTTTCAGAAGATTTAATAAGAGATATTTTAGTATCACAGATTAATGGTCCATTTGCCACAAGGAACACACACACACACACACACAATAAAACACTTAAATTGTAAAAATAAAAGCATAGAACACAAAAAATCAATAAAATTATCATAAACCTAAAATACTAAAACAATTGCTGACTCAAAATACTTAAAATTTTAAGAGTCTACCATACAAAAACCTCCACATTGAGGACTGGTACCTTATATTGGTGAGAGTTAAAATGATTTTGTTATTTAAAGAGATAAGATGATAAAATGTCTCTATAAAGCTTGGAGAGAATTACCTCTTGCACCCACAAACTGCTTGCGCTGCACCAGCATGGCTGTTTTAATAAGTAAAATTAAAATGACTAATAAGATTTATAATGCATTATTTTAACATTGATTTAGATGCTATAGCCATGTTTATGGTTGGTGACAAATAAACACTTTTTTTTCCATTTTCAATCAGAGAGGTCTGAGGTAGCGAAATTGAGGTATTCATGGTCTACCAAAGGAAAATAAGAGTGCAACCAACCAGGAACAATAAAGTAATAACTGGGATAACTAAACTAAAAGCCAAAAACTGAGTAAGCTCGCCCCCACTTCCCCTCATTCATCTGTTTATATGTTCCCCTACTAGCTTACAGCCCCTCACACCCCAAACCTAATTTCATTGGTGCAATAAGAACGGTGAGCGATTTCAGAAGCCATACAATTTTAAGCCAGATTCAAGCTCAGACGAGGAAATCAAAGACGAAAACGCACATGGATCTAGACTTCTACAAGTGGACGCATCATGAAGGAGTGGAGCAGGGAGCTTGTGGTTTGTCATAGTAGTTTCAGTGTAACAGGTACAAACTTTTCAAACTGCCTTTTATCATCTGCTCCTGATTCACAATGATTTGAATGAAACAACCAATAATGCAATTTTGAACTTGTCTTTATAGTCCATCATCAGAAAAATGCCACGAGAACCTGTTAAAAACACGATTTCCCACCCAAAAATGATTATAGTTATGAAAAAATATGAAAAATTGGCAGATGGCAATGCTACACCCATATAATATATTTTAGCTTGATTGAAACAATAATATCTACATATGATCATAGCTTCTTTTCTAGTTGTGGCTGAATAATCGGTTAGTTGGATAAAAGTTAAGAAGTTCTGCTGAGCTTCTCTACAATGGAAATCACACATTGATAATCTTATGATTTCTTTGATAAAAAAACCTTCTGAAGCCTCTTTCTTCTTGCTGTGAACTTCCGGCCATGTTCACTCAAAAGCCGCCTGCATTTTTTGTGAGGTTATCTTCTGAAGAAACCCCCCACATGACCGTCTTTGATGCGAGGTGAGGCTGAAAGAGTCGGAGTGGAAGCCGTCTGGATGGAGTGGGGAAGGTCATGACAGAGGGGCAGGAGGGAATGAGCGATGGGGAAATGGTGGGGGGAACATTAAGAGATCCTGACAGCATGTTAACATTAGGGACTCCCAAACCTCACAGCACCCCATTTGTTTTGTCATAACTTCCAATAGTCTCATTTTGGGTCGTCTTTTGGTAAGATGAGGGCTTCCATTCACTAAAGTCACTTGATCTTTGTGTTGCTACTTTACACTTCAATCCCCAACTGTTGCTCCCAGCTTCTTCCACATTTTGTTGAATGCAGCTATTTTGTCTGTTGATTCAGTGGGTCTGGTTTTATCTGCACAGCTTTTTCATATTTTCTCTGCTTGGTGAGGTGATGTCATTGCAGATTGTGCAGATCCTCAGACGTGCACATGCACAGTTCCCACTAACCCTCGGTTTATTTTCAGTGGTTTCAGTCTGACCTGCATATCTCAGAGATGACTTTCCCCAAAGCTAATAACAGCAGCAGCAGCATAAGTGCAACCAGTAGTGAACTGCTGGAAGTTATTGTCGCAAGATGAGAACCAGGCCCGCCAGCGGTTTGGAAACTCTGTGAACTGGAGGCATGTTTGACAACACAATGAGAATGCTTCAGTCCGCTTCAGTCCTGCCTCTCTCCACCTTTCCCTTTAATTTGCTCTACATGGGCTAAAAACATTTGAACACCTGCTATTTTAAAAGAAATATTCATTGTCGTGCAGAGCTGGAGGTGTAAATCATTGCGGGCCACGGCGCGATGCCACGCTCAGAGAGAAAAGACTCACATGTCAGACCTGCTGGTAAAGAAAAAAGCATGTGCTCACCGTCCGGGAATGCCTCTTTCACTCCCACTTTCTTATTTAAGCTCTTCCCAGGAGACACATATCTATCACATAGTGTTCATTATTCAAGAGCTGTTTTGCTGAGTGTTCTACATTTCCAGCTAAAGACTGTATAGATCTACAAAAAGTCTGTCAAGTAAAACTAAACGCTTCCCTTCTCATATTTGTTTGAAAAATTTTCCAGCGCGTGTTTGGTTAATTCCAAAGCAATGCTAGGCAGTCACTTCCAATGAAAACTTTATACAAACTCTTGTAAATGCGTGTTTTGGGTTTCTGCGTTCAAAACTCTCCTGATCATGTGTGGCTACACTAGTTACTATAACTGTTTTTAGATTCTAGTACAAAAACGTGCCGTCATTGAACGCACATTGCAAGTTAAACCAGGTCAGACGTCGACCAATCAAGGACTCAGATTTGGCAGTAATGAACTAAGTGCCAACTGCTTGAAAAATGATCATGAAGGAGAATAATCCAACTCTACAAATACATGTTTGAACAGTGAAGCAGAATGACTTCATTCGAAAGGAGCTGGGGGTGCGAGACGAGCCAGAGGCGAGGTCCACTGCCAAAAACAGGAGCACAGACGAGTCATAAGAGGGACAACACATGAATCACACTGCACCAAACAGAGGGATAGAGAATTAGAGAGATAGATGATAAAGAATAGAGGGAATGAAAAGAGATGGGGGTGATGAGGAGAGTTCTAGCTACTCAACAATTTAAAATCATATTAGGCAGAAAATGTCAAAATTAGCAGTTTTTTTATTGCAACTTGATAGAGAAAAAGTTTATGTGAAATGATTGATGATTTTTCTTTTACTCACCAACATGTGAATAAATTCCAGTCATTTATTGAACAATTGCATCAAGCAGACCTATGTTGCAAATGTTGCAAATAGAGACATTTAAAACTAAGTCTTCGTCCATAGGTTTTTTTTTTATAACCAAAAATGTTAAACATTTAAGACATAACCTCCTATAAGACATAACAAATGTAAAACCTGTTTGCATTCTACATACCAACTGAATGCGTAGCTATCAAGATATTTGTCATTCAACATGTCATGACTGGAAAAGTTTCATTTCACTGACTGCTGACACTTGATATACGTTTACACTGATTGCAGAAACTGGTTGTGTCTGGTGAAGGTATATGTGTGAGCACATGCTTAGCTGTGGGTGGGGTCCTCTGGGGTGTGAAGGCCTCTGTAATCCTCTGTCTTGCCTCGGGGAGCTGTGGTGACAAGTTTAGGGTAAGCCTTGTGACCCTCTTTTTCTGTCACGTTCTCTTTGAAGCTGTGGGCTGCACACACAGAGGACCAATGTAAAAATAAGGCTGCTTTGTCATTGTTTACTTCTGATGCATTACATTTCTCGATTACACTTCGCCACATTTGTCCTTGAGCCTTGCTATCCATTTCTGTGGCTCTTGTGGTCCAATTTCTATGTTTGATTGAAAAAATAGATAAATTATGATCTAAAAATCTATAATAGTTCCCGTAACTCCGTGGTTTAAGCACTTTGTCCGCCATAAACTTGGATGAGGGTTCAATTACCATATTGACAGATATTGTGTCCTTTGGCAAAACCCCTAACCCTAGTCTGTCATTTTGGAATGACTGGTTTGGGTAGTTACCATGTCTGCCCAAAGGTTTATATTTTTATGGTCTGTCTTAGTTTATATTTCTTCATTGAAAAATGTAATTTTGATTTCTTTTAAAGGCATTTTGCTTTTTTAAAATTTGTATTTTTTCTCCCTTTTCTAAAGAGTGATTTTTTTCCCCTTTAGTAATAATCAGTTGAGCTAAAGTACCTTTTTTAAAAAAAAAAAAAAAATTTTTATATGTAACACCACTTTATTTACAACCAGCGACCCCGGTCTCTTCATCCCAGAAATACATGATAATGACACAAAATGTGCGGGATAATGTGCCGGCATACCACAAACAACCATACCGGAATGTCAATTAGTAGATTTGTGTTGTGAACATGTGAGATTTTAGGTGATGGCAGACACAGGACTTTTGTTTTCTAGTGTTGGGTGCAGTATTCTCCTCTCATTACTGTCTTTACCATGTAAACAACGTACTGAACAAACAACTGTCAGTCTTTTTCTACTAGCATAATGAAGGTCCAAAAGGTCATGCTATCCTCACAAAAAGGTCAATTTATTTTATTTTCTTGATTGAAACTTCTTTTGATAACATGTTTTTTAAAGCTTAAACCTATTTTATTTGTTTTTAGGGTTTGTAAATCAGTTTAAATATAAGCATATAAATCGAAGTTTCAAAAAAGATAAAGCAAAGGAAGTGTTTAAAAAAAAATGCAGTAAAGTAAAGATGATTATTTCGCCACAATGCTTGTTTTTTTTTGCTATATGTTTTAAAAAAATAATTCTCTGGATTCTGCCAGAAATGTCAAAACACCTCTAAAGAAAATAATTATTTGTGCATAAAATGTGACCAGAAAAATACAATATATCTGGACTTAATAAATTATGAACCCGTCAAAAGGTTGGATCTGCTGTTTTAGGATGGACTGTTGTCATAAACCCGACTCATTACTACTATATGTTATAAACATAGTGTTGCTTTAATTTTTTCATGGCCCATAGTTTACTAAACATGTTTTTCCGTTGAGTCATCTACAGAATTAACAAATGAGGTCAGAAACTCATTAAGAAAATGTTTTCTGAGGTCACAAATCAAGTGACAAGTGAAGTCATTTTCTCACAGGCTTCCATGTTAATTACTTTTTTTTAGCAGCCGCAGGAGTCATTTGTGGTCGGCTCCTGAGCAGAACGTAAGTTTATGGCATTTTTGCTTTGGCGTCGTATTTCAAACAGCAGGATAATCGTCTCCAGGTGAATTGAAAAGCTATTCCGTGATTTGCATTCCTCGCAGCAAACTTTACCTACTGACGGATCTGACCGCTCCATAACCAGATTTTCCTGTTTGGGGTTGCGGGAGCTCTGGAGCATCTTAAACTCATTGAGCGAGTGGTGGGGTCCACCTTCCAAAAGGTCAGCAGTCTCAGTTCCTAACTCTGTTTTAGCAAAAACGGGGGAATATTCACAAAGAGCGGCAGTGAACATTTGTTCAATTAACGTACTAACAGGAGTTATAAAATATCTGATTTTTGAGATTTTTTTTCAACAGATGTAATTATCCCAAAAGCCTTATATTACCAAACGTGTAATGAGACCGCTCTCTCCCCCACAAGTTGAGGCAGTGACTCAGTTTGTGGCCTTTTCCGTTCAAAGTCCCATGAAAAACACATTGTGCTTTTGGAAGCCTGAATCTCATTAAAACCACCCATCAGAGGTGAACCGGTTGTTGGCAAGTGAATCAGCTCCAGTAATTAACTCTCTCCCCCTCTGCCAGCCACTGTGTTTATCATTCTCTTCTGAAAGCCCTCTGGGGCCTGGAGTGGCGAGACACGAGCTGCTCACTGACGTAATGTATTGGTTTACCTGAAGTCCTACAGGCAGGAAGCGGCGAGGAGCCCTTTGATGATGTGTGGCGGGAAAACAGGAAGTTAAATACCTCCGTTTGGGTTAATTAATTACTTTTGTTTTTAAAGAAAGTGTTTTTGATGTATTCTAGAAGTCTTTTAATTATAATTTTATCCTTTTTAGCCAAAATTAAAAAAAAAAACTTGGCATTTTCTGGGACATAGTTTCTGCAGAGTGGAATTAGTTTATCAGAAATATCACCTCTATGTTGTGTGTGGGAGTGTATCTGCGGCGTAAGCTCACCCACTTCCCATCATCCATGTGTTTGCATGCTCTCTCGCCACTTTACAGCCACTCAAAATCCCACATGCCAGCTTGAACAAGAACACAAAGATGTACATGGATGTATCAGAATGAAGAACATTTACAACTTTTTTTAAGCAGCATTTTTTGGTCTACCCCTGATTCATAATTATTTAAATAATTCTCAGAAGTGCAACTTTAAGCTTAATTTTCTTCACATACGTCCTACATCATGAGAAAAATGCCACAAGAACATGTTAAATCTGAGGGGAATTCACTTTTACTAACTTTCAAAACACTTAATTGTCTTGACAAAATTACTTTCCGTCCACTGTGGTTCATTCCAGCTCTCCTCTATAAAATGCAGAATATTTGACCGAGCAGTAACTAAATAATGCTTCCTCTAAACCCTCAAGTTTTCCTTTCCCCACCGCTGCTATCAAAGAGCTGGCGCTTATTCTGTCGGCGCTGTCAGTGCTTCAAAGACCGGGTTTCAGAGAGGGGGCTCCATGACGTCCAGTGGCAGCGTTTCAAATCACCTCTGGTGCAGTAGATATAAAGATAGCATTCATCTATTGACTGCTTTATGTTCCCACTGTGGCATGGATAACTACCTTACTGTCCCGGGACAACAGCGCCTGTGTAGACCTTTGTTGCTTTTGTGCCAGTGGCGCAAGTGTGCATTTCAGCTTTGAGTTCATTCAAGACGCCGAGCGCTCGGAGGCTCGTGTGTATGTAGGAGTCAAAGGGCAACGATGGTGAGTTTGTACAGCAGAAACCAATACTTCACTGGGATAATGTTTTTGTTTGATAATTTGAGGACATTTAAAAGCTTGAAACATTTGTCTTAAAGCAAATTGGGACAAAGGCCCTTGTATGTGAAGTGCTGGCAGTGGGCCATGTGTGTAAATGTGTAAGGACATGTAAGGAGAGAGGAAAACAGAGTGAGACGGAGGTTCTCAATGTGGGAGAAAGTGAGGAGCATGAGGCTAACATGAGTTAAAAAACTATTAATAAAAGATGAGGAGTTATTGGTACCTGGAGTTTGTGAGGCAAACGTTTTTTTGCCATGTTTGTTGTACTCAGCAGAAAGAATGTAAAAGGAAATTAACTCTCCCGCCTGCGTCAGACGCCGAACACTTGCTTGTTTATGTGTTGTTTTTGCCACAGCTTTATCCCCCGTGTTACTGGTGAAGTTGCCTCAGAATAGATGGCGAGCTGAGATAGGCACGCTCCTCTTATTGCTCTCTTCCTCATTGCGCCGTCTTCATGTTGATCTCTGCTCTGTGATAAGATTTAAAGTCCTATCTCTGAATTTATCAGATGAGACAACATTCTGTTCTTTATTTTCAATCTTCTGCCTCTTTTTGTCTCTTGTTCCAGTGATGGGAACAAACGCTTTGATCAAGCTCTCATGCATGTGGTGGATGCCAGGCTAAAGTATGGGTGGCATTTAGTGTGCAGAAGTACTGTTTACTCCTCGCAAATGACTTGAAAAATCGATTTCCTTTTTTTTTGAGCTTAGAGAGTTTGATCAGATTTGCTGCTGGAATAAGAATGAGTCAAAGCTAATATTTTCACAGGTTTGTGGTTGAAACCAACGTTGCCTCCTGAAGATTCATGCGTGCCTGAGGAGGGAAAACTGTCATGGCATTCAAGCCTGGGGGATAAAAGAGGGAACAGATGGGGTGATTTGAGGAGAAAAGGTCAGAGACAGAGAGGCAGATAATGTTGTTGAACACTTGTTTTTGTTGCAGGTCACACAGCTGATCGATTCCTCTGAGTTGACCACAAAAAGCAATTTCTTTTTGCCTCTTTTTATTCTCTTGCATTCCACTTCTAATAATTTTCCTTGAAGTCACCAGATGGAGAGACGAATTCTGGAAATAGAAAACCCAGAATAAAGTTGGAGGATAGCCTGCAGAAAATATGAGGCTTTTCCTTCTACTTTGGAGTGCGTGATGGGACATCAAAAGCATCTGCAGGCTCACTGGAGTGACAGTGGTGCCATTGTGTTGGTGCAAAGATCTTCCAGCTGAATGGGCCGACATGACGCTTGTGTGGCTTTTGTGTTTTTATCTGAAACAGATCTTGAGCCTAAAAGTTCAGTTAACCCACAAAACCTTTTAGGAACTACGATTCCTTTGGTTGTAGCCCTCCTGGGAGGCCTTGTTGGGGTCTTTAATAACCACAAATTTCACATTTATAGGCATTAGCTTCCTGTTTTCTTGAAGTTAAACAGTGTGACTACTGATTCATGGTGTGCCAGATTGGAATTCACAAAGTGACGTGACTTTGTGGTCATTTCTCACGACTCTGCTGGTAAGATGACACATTCGGCTTCCTTGTTTCCTTTCTAGAAATCTATTATCAAAGCGGAGCACTCTCTTCTTGTACCTCAAAAACTCCCGCGGAACAAGGTCAGGACGTTTTGTTATTGTGTCTCATCTGCGACAGGCCTGGATTGGTCCACTCCAGTTTTCCCCCCACAGTTCCAAGTGTCGCCTCATTGACCTCACACCTTTAACCCCCATAAAATAGCGGGGTCGCTTTCCGAGTGACAGCGGCTGCTGTTGCTATAAACAAGGCTTCTGTGGCTGCATGCACACAGACGCACAACTGCTGCTACGCTCAAATACATTCACACCTCACTCAAATACATATAACGTACTTTATATGATCTTCTGTGGTAAGAAAATGATGCTGAAAACTATTTTTTTTCTTGAAATTTACTTTTGATGGCTGCACTTTTTAGATCTACCAGTTTTTCTTTCTGTTGCAGGAAAACTGTTTAGTGTAAAAGAAAATAACTTAATAAATAGTTTACAGCTAGGTGGTGGGGGGAGTATCATGCCGACAAATATGTGAAATAACTTGTTCTGAATGTGTCCTCCTTTTTTCTCAATCTGCCTCCTCTGCTTTAAGCCAAACAGTTATCACCTCTTTTGGTTTCCTCCCCATGTTCTCCAGAAATTCCCTGGTCCGCCTTTTGTGCTTCCTGACATTTTTAATTCAATTTTCCACTCGATTTATTTTTAATTTTTAATTTTTTTTGATGGCCCACATTTCTACATTTTATCTCTTTTATTCTTTGCACCCCCTCCCTATCCTTCCTGCTCTTGGTCACTTCTCTGTTGTGGCAATCTGGGCATCATCCAGCAGATGCCCTTGAGGAGGACATTCCAGTCTGGCACAATTCCTCTTTTGACGCTATTTATACTCAAAAATTGGAGTCATGTACCGATGTGAGAACAGCATGTGAGAATCAAAGTTTCAAAAAAATGTAAACAGCATGGAACAATATTAAAGTGAATATTTTAGGTTGTATAAATGCATAAATATACTTAAGTATTCACCTAAAATTACTACTAGTACTAAAACTTTATACAAGTGATGCAATGCAGGTTTTAATATTTCATACTTTTGTGGTATTTTCTGATGATGGAGGACATTTATAAAAAAATTAAGCTCAAAATTGCATTTCTGAGTATTTCTTTATTCAAATCAGAAGCAGACTAAACAAAATGCACTTTGAAAAACCTTGTAGTTGTTACACACAAACTACAATCAGCACAAGCTCCATCTGAATACATATACTTGTAGACAAATAGATCCATGTACGTTTATGTTTACAGGAGAGCCTGTAAATTAAGGGATGATGGGAAATGAGAGCAGGCTTACTCCCTTACCAAAAGTAAGAGGGACATTTCTGATGAACTACTGCCACTCTGTAGAAACCATGTCCTAGAAAAGGAATAAAAATGACAAAGTCATAACTAAAACACCACTGGGAATGCTTTAACAATAGATGAAAAGATGATTTGAGTGGAACTTTAAATTGTTCAGAATTTGGGATTCTAGAAAAATACCTAACTCCTCCTCCTAAATATTTGTGTGACTAAGAGGGGAAAAAGTACTTTTACCACATGTTTGAGTTCGCCATATAACTTTCTAAACAACCTGTGACGTTTTGCTGTCAGATTCAAACAGACCGTGCTCCATCTTCTGCGATTAAGGTTGCAGCTTTATCCTTTTTCTTTGCGTTATAAAAAAGGTTTATAGGTTTAATCCAACCAGCATGTTCATCTGATGTCTGCTCCCTGAAGTTGTCTGGATTTTGGACAGATCACCTGTTGTGAGTGGAAACATTTTAATACTTGTTGACCTTTTTCAAAGGAAACGGCCTGTTCCTGTTCTGTAGTGTTTCTCTTTCTGCTTGGGTGTTAATCGCTGAGCTTTAACTTCAGACTGAGACAGATTTTTCTTTCAGCTTCCACGGCCAGGGCAATGAGAGACGATTGCTTTGGGTTTTTTTCTCCAGGGAAGCAGTTAAAAAGACGGACCGAAAGCGTAAAGCTGTCAACATGTGGACACGCTCATGGAACACAGCTTTGACTGTCCCCAAGGCAACTTTATAGGAATGTTCAGCGCACCCCCCTTCACCTAAACATATCTGTGTATCGTTTTTTTCCCCGCTCCTTTGCCGGGCTGCTTAATATGCAGGCTGTGATTTCACCCCACATTCCACCATTTAAATCTCCACGCAGCATCTTTGAAGAGCAACGTCGTTTGGACATGTCGGGAAGTATCCTCCCTTTCAACTCATCGCCTGCCAAATTACGTGTTGTGTCTTAAGACATTCCAATCGGTTTACCCACAGACGAATATTCATACTGCTGATTTGAGCTGTTTGAATTGTCTGGTAAGCCGATGAGACATTTTTTTCCAACTTTGAAATGTGCAAGGTGGGACGGTCCGGCGTGCCCCACAGATAAGCCTGATGTGCGATTCGAGAGCCATAATTTTTACAAATGTCCTCATTGTTTTTCAATTACACACCTTTCAAAGAAGAAAAAAAAGAAACACATGGACAATAAAAATGATTTAAAACTGTGATTCACAAATATTTTTGTCAACTTTGTAAGACTTTTGAAAAAATGTGCCTCAAAACTTAAAAAAAAGGCTAGCCTCGCTTTGCGTTTATGTAGATGAACTCTGCTCATCTTTTGTGGTTTTTCAAAAAAAAAAGGTTTTAAAAATCAAAGTGGTCTGCAATCTAATCAAAGCAACATTGCATCCATCTCAGCGGTAACACACCACTGATAGAATCAGAGGTCTTTTTTTTTCTCTCTCAACCTGGAGACGCTAGCGTCCTCCTGCCTCTATCAGCATGGACATCAGCCAGAGCCCAGCTATGCAGCCACGCCAATTTAGCTTCACTTTGTTCGGCTGCTACTTTCCCCATCCAATATTTACTTTCCTGCTTGATACTCTCAGTTTAAAGGGGAGCGACACACAAACTGAGTTTTCCAGAGCAGATTTCCTGTGTTTGGAAGACGGGCGACCTGCAGGGGATGTAAAAACAGAGGAAGGGGTTAGAGGGGGACATGAAAAGAGAACAAAAACAGGTTAGAAGTTGTGAAGGTTAATTGGGAGATAAGATGTGGATGCTGACGGTTAAATTCAGGTTGCTGCAAGCTCAACATGTCAAAGAAAGATGAGAGGGAGTTCAATAAAAAGATTTATAGATTTT
The DNA here is from genome assembly GCF_002922805.2 of Oryzias melastigma. Classification (NCBI taxonomy): domain Eukaryota; kingdom Metazoa; phylum Chordata; class Actinopteri; order Beloniformes; family Adrianichthyidae; genus Oryzias; species Oryzias melastigma. Next base: position 11,992,907 of record NC_050519.1, read on the forward strand.
CTTACAATTATCTGCTTAAGAAGCTGTCAGAATTACAATCTGACTGGTTTGTAACTTGAGCTCAAATATAATGTTTCAGCTCACCTGTGAAGTCACTCTTTATCACTTCTCCCAAAGACCATACAAACAAGATTCCACCTGACTTATCTTTGAAACGGGACCACAACAGAGATGTCGGCAGGCAACGACCACAACAGTCGTTCTCGAGCTCTAAGATGAACGATATCATTCTTGACAGCTTCAAGCTCTCTGGCTTAAGAAGTCGAGGTGTTGAAGTCATTTAAGGATAAGCTTGTTTTTTACTTTAATGGTGCAGAGAGATTAGAGAGATGATGCTATATATGTTCACAGAAAAGATGTGTTTTTGATTAAAAAACTATTAAATGTAGTAAATGATTTGATTTAGGAAATAAGAGAATGGCATTGTCTTTATTTAACAACCATTAGTTTTTGCTCTTTTATTCATGATTTTGTCCTTTTTTGCCCTAATCAGAAAAACTGGTGTCATTTTTTAGGAGATTGTTTCTGTAGAGTTCCAGTAGTTCATGAGAATTTTGCCTCTGAGTTTGAAGCTGGGACTGTTAGAGCTGAGTAAGCCCTCTCTACTTCCCATAATGCACCTGTTTACATTCTCTCCTGCTAGCTTACAGCCCCTCACAACCCCAACCTAACATTACAGGTGCGATGAAAATGGGGAGCAATATCAGAGGTACTGTATCCAGCTGTACAGTTCTGAGCCAAATTCCAGTTCTGACCAGGAAAACAAAGATGGATGTAGTCGTCTACAAATGGATGCATCAGAAAGGAGTGGAGCAGGGAGTTTGTGATTACATATTTTTATCAGCTTCTTAATTAAGTTAATGTACCTTCTATGTCACATCTACAAGGTTTTTCCGGCCGCATTTTTTTTTTTCGTTTCATCCTGATTCACCAAAATCTGAAAAAAGACATTCTCAGAAATGCAATATAAGTTTCATTTTGTTTAAAAATGTCCTCCAGCACTAGAAAAAAAGCCATAAGAACTGGTCAAAAACACCAAAAACACAATTTCTGTCTGATTCTGTCCTTAAATCACCGCAAAAGCTCGAAGTCTCTTTAGACTCTGACACTCAGACCCAATGAAATAAGCAGCAGTGAACTGAATTTATACTAGTTTACCCTTTGGGAAAAGCTGTGATTTCACTCTGCTGTCTGTAGAGACCTTCAAAGCTTCAAGGCTGGTATTGTACAACTATTTCCAGCCAATGTGTGAAAAGTTTTACATTTATTAACAACAGAACCCTACTACGATGGAATGACAACCTGTCCGGGGTTTGCTCCACCTATGACCCATAGGGATAGGCTCCAGCATGACCCTTCAAAGCAATGGAGGGATAGAATCAAAACAATGCTCAACTATTTATTGTGTTTATGTTTGACATATACCTTTTTTGCCCAAAACAAAATCTACAATAATTTGATAAAAGCAAGAAAAAAATTAGAAGCTAAAGTAAACCAAGTTTGCCTCACAGGAAAACTTTGTCTCGCTTTTACAGCGGATAAACTTTTATTAGACATGCCTGGAAAGCTACTAATGTTATAAGTAAAAAAAATCAATTTCTTTGTTAAGGAAATTTATTGTCATGACTTTGAAAACGACATGTTAAGACTGGCCTCTTAATAAACAAAGTTTTTGTCGAAATGGAAACATTTTTTCCATTGCAAATTACATCCACAGATGAGTCCCAACAGGAGGGCGGGACTCATTTGGAAAAAAAGGTGATGTAATGCACTCCATGTACGTATACAGCATAATAATGATATGTCTTTCCAACGGTGAAAAAAAAAAAAGTGAAAAAGAATCACAGGTTTAATTCTCCTCTGCCAAACAAAGCTCTCTTTGTTTCACACAGAGGTTGTGTGTTGGTGGTCACATGTGCGCACTCCTTTGTTAACGTGCTCAGCCCAGAAGGACTTGCAGAGACTTTGCTTTTTAGCCTCTCTCTTCTTTATTATAAATCAATAAGGCTTACCTGATGACATTAATTAGTGCTGAGAGATATGTTATTATTTCATCAATGTTTAAAAAGCATTAAAGAAACACTTGTGTCTGATTCACTGAGTAAGGGGATTGTGTCTGCTGGTCTTTTCCATCAACATTATATAACAGAAAGAAACTTTTTGGATAATCATATAAAAAAAAACCTACAGAAGATGTCAAACTTAATGATTATGTGACATTAGATTTAATTCTATAGTTTGCTGTAGAATTTCCTTCTTTTTTCTATAGTTTTTCTGCACAAAAACTGTTATGCTTTTCGGCTGAACGGTCACAGAAACACACAGTTTAGATAATGCAGTTAATTCTGCTTTATTATCATCAGACGAGCTTCAAATCCACCGACTCCGAGTTATTCAGACAGCATTTCCGTCTGTCTGCATGTCTCTCCGTTGAGCCAAACACTAAACAAGTCAGTCACGTTTAACCATGTGGTTGTATTTCTTACAAAACAGATGATGCAAAGGAGAATCAAAGTGCAAGTAATTTGCTTATTAAGATAATTCTGATAATCTGATCACGAGCTCATCTGTGTTATTACGACTAAACGGGAACATGTGTTCTTTATGTTTGCAGTCAAAAATGATCAAATCTTTAAAATGGTTCAAATAGTCTTAAATATCAAATTAGCAAGCATACACCCTCATATTGTTTGTTTTCTTGACAATTTTGCACCACTGTACTTCCAATGTGTTCTTCATTTTAGAAAATGTTCCACCCAAAGAACAAAATGACAAATAGTTTTTCCAAAAAGAAAAAAATGTCATCCCCATCTGCTTTTCCGAATGACACGCATTCCTGTCTGTTTTGGTCTCCTGTCCACCTTTAGTTTGTGAGTCACTGTATCTCTTTAGAAAAACACCAAGAGGTGAAAAAATCTGAGGCCTGAAGGCACGGAGCTTAATGAGCTGCTCAGAACACGACTATAAGACACAGGCGGAAAACAGACGTTCCGAGGAATGTCCTTACTGTGCAGAAACCTGCTGGCAAATCCTGCTCTGCTCCAAAATGTTAGTCAACACCGAGCATCTGTACACAGAGACGGTACAGATGGGAGAGCGCTCATGGAGAATCAGACAGGGTTGAAGAGGACATTTCAATAAATTTATGAACTGGATGTCTGCTGAGGAAATATTAATTGTGTCTGATTCACTGATTGAGATCAGACGGATGGCAAAAAACTGGCTGATTTTTCTTCTTTCTCCATTTTAGGTGGTTATATAACGAGATTTTATCAGAAAGTTCTCACAAATGCACATTTAAGGAGCTTCTCTGCTGGATTTCGTGCAGCCAGCTATTCATTCTGCAGCAAATGCGTCAAGTGTGTGACAAGGTTTTGACAGCTGCGCCTTCCAATGCAATCAAACAAGACACAAAGCAAACATACCTGCCCGAGAAAAAGCAAACCCTCTGCAGAAGGTGGGATATATTTCAGTGCAGGGCCTGTGTGACGGATTACGTCCTGGAGAATCCAGCTGACAAATGGATGCTGGAGATGTGGGTCAAAATGTAACTAGCATGTTTTTGTCATCTTCAAAAGGCCGGTGGGAGGTTTGATGTTGGTGCGTGTGGTGGAGTGGAACTGAGCTGGAGAAGAGAAGAGAAGGCATTGCGAAAGGTGAGATAGTATTGCAGACATAAATATGGCAAGTTACAAACGGAGAAATTAGAATAAGATCAATTAAAATAAAAGAATAAAACAAGTATTGCAATGCAAGTTTTTGGTTCTGCATAAATCAGCAGCATATGAGTCTGAATTTTTTTTTTTTTTTTTATCACATCAATATGTTTTAGTTTACAATCAGCGAGTCTCTGTGTTCACTTTGTTCCAGAGTTTTGGCCAGTTTGTTCAGAGAAAGAATTGTTTACAGCTGTTCTGATAACATCAGCAAAACATATCTCTTTGCTCACGCTACAGCAGCCTGCCACCTCCAGGCCCGTCACTCCACAAAAATCTGACTGAAATGGAAGTTGGTTTGACAAGACAGAGTAGGCCACAAAGAGCTAACATCCAAGTGCATGTAGATGTATTTTTGCTATGCTATTCTTGCTTTTACACTGTAGTTATATAAGACTAATTGTATTAATCAAAATCTTTTCTCAAGGGTAAACATGTGTTTATTGAAATAAAAAAGCATTTTTTTAACCTTTTGAATGGCAATTTTCTTCCACTATTCTGTCAGTCAAAACATAATCGTTCTTTTGTTGAATATTGTGTTTTGTATTGAGATCAAATGAATGTGCTTTTAATGTGCTAATCTAAAAAAAAGTTCTAAACTGCATTGATTTTAAACGGCTTTTGTTTTATAAAAACAATATTACCACAACAAAATGTTTGCATGCAAACTGAATTCCCATTATTGAATGCATTTTGAATAGTAAACCTTCAGTGGAAGACAAGATCTTTATGCAATATTATACATTAACACATGTTCTCTCAGTGACAGCTGTTATAATACAGCTAAAAAACTGTGAAAGTATTAATTTGATTAGTAACAAGTAATAAATTTGGTATATCGCAGGTTTAATACATGTTCATGCAGTGTTTTTTTACAGTTTTTTTTCCAAATGCCAAAACAGATTTTCTGACACATTAGACCAATTAAACCAAACACCATTTTCAAACTATTAGCTAAATATACAAAATTCTTAACTCTTAAGTCAAAATCTCACTTTGAGGTCAAAATGAAGAATCTCGTCAAAACTTACACACCCACATCAAACACAACACACACCAAAACAAAACACTTGACACTTCACAAATTGGTTTCTAAAAAATTTTTTCATTTAATTTCATTTTAATTTTTAATTATTTTTATTTTTTGGAAAAAACTGTAATAATGCAACTTATTCTGTTAGTGCTTGAATATATAATAAAAAGCCTCACATTCAATTTCTGAATTTGACTTAAAACACAAAATGTCAGACGTAACAGGAGAGGAGCAACTTCTCATTAACTCACATGTCGTAAAATCAGATAAACAACATCAAAACACATGAGTACTGCACATCCTGATGTCTATATTTTAAATGTTTTTTCTTTAGTTATAAGTCCTACATTTGGACCAAATTAGGTGTTTTTGTGATTAGCAGGTGGGTGAACCCATAAGGTAGACTCAACAAAACTCCCACTTTGCTCTGTTAATAGTTTGTTTTTAAACTTCAGTGGCTGAGTAGATATTTTCTCACTGTTCAGAATCCTAAGGACATTTTGATACCAGAGACGTGTATATACTCTGGGCAGATATTCTCTGACTTCACTCATTGGATTCTCTAAGGTAAATACTCACAACTACTGGGGTTTACTCCCCCCCCAATTGAACATTTTAAAAATATCTTTAAGGCTGGACAAAGTAAAAGTCTGAAACTCTGTTGGGTTCACTCATAGATTTACCTTCCTGCCATAAAAACAATCCAGTACCCAAATTTGTGAAATTTTGAGCTCTAGGTGATTGTAATCGGCTCATCCTTCCTGATACAATCATATAAATAAAAAAAAAAGTAAAAAAATAGTTTTTTTGGAGTAACAAAAATGAAATGTTATATGTATCACCAAGAAATTGCATCTAGTGGTCTTTTAAAGAACTGCAACTTCATTTCCGCATCAACCTTGAGAATGTGGGTAGGGTCTTGGTTGTCACACATTAAATATTCGTGTTCAAATTGAACCTTCAGTGCATTTTAATGTGTATTTCAATGCTAAATTACAATTATGTTTTAAAGTCAAATAAGTTTTTTCAATTTCTAAGCAGCTGGGACAATTCAGACACAATACCAAGAACAAATTGGAAATCCTCAAGCATGGTAAATTAAAACCAAGGCATTTTATTTATTTATTTTACTTTTTGTGTGAGTTAATTCATTCACTTAACATTTGCTTAGTTTAGACTGAGGGGTTGTAAGTCTTCCAGAAATGTGCTGTGTCATCTGTTTTGCTTGGTGGTGTGGTTGTCATGGTGAAAGAGTGATGTGGATTCATGCCACCTTTCTCTATCAACTCATCTTTATCCAGCTATGTTTCCTGTTGATAAGCCAGAACAGTTTTCTGTCACTAAGGTAAGGTAAACTGTGGATGCAACCCATGCAACAGTCACCACAAAACAACACAAAACTGTTTATTCCCAGTTCTCCAAGATTTGGCTGTTTGTTCAAACCTATTTTGTCACACAAAACAAAAGCATCCTAAATCTTTAGGTTTTGTTGGAAGGGTTTTTGGTTTAATATCAGGTAAGTTCAACACTTCAGATTATCTGATAATGTGTACTCTCGCAATACAAATTATAGGCATGTTCATCATAAAATGTAGTATCTTTTTAAAAAAAGGGTCTAATTTCTCACCTGTATGACAACATCTTTAAATAAATCTAGGCTTTTCCTGATTTAGGTGGTCATGCATGCTTTGGCCCACTTTTTTTTACCATCTTCTCATCTTGTCTCCACCCGTTTGCTGTCCAGGTATGACATCTTTGTTTGGCACATGCAGGCTTTCTGTCTGTCTGCATGCTGTCTGCAGCTTGCGAATGACTTGGGGAACTAGGCGTTTGCACTTTTGTTACATGAGCAATTTTCGCGTATGCTGGCTGTCGCTTCAGAGCTGAAGATGAAAGGGACCCGGGAAGCTCAGTTAACAGAGTTGTACAACAAAGGAGCACAAGTGTGTGTGTTATTTGACTTGGATGTGATCCAGATCTGTCTTCTGTCATCATTTTCTTTCCCATCTTTCTCTGTTGTTTTGTTAAATTATGGTTATGTTAAATTTTTACCAATAATTCCAAATTTTTTCCTATACTTTTTTTCTATGTACCCATTTTCTATAAAAATATGTGTTTCTCTGTAGTATTTTCCCAAATTTCCAGACTCAGAATCAGTTTTTATTTCGATAAGGTTCCTTGCTCCTCTTTTCCTAACTTTCTACACAAAATCTATCTTCAAAACTTGATTATTTTTCTGATTTCTTCCAGCATTTCTGCGCTGGAGCAAGTGTTGCTGGGGCCAAGTATTCGGCCTGGTTGACTAAAAGAAAAACAACACAAAGGCTGTCATTCTTTCCTCCCTGCGGTTGGCATGCATGGAGAAAGGAAATGGAAGACTTGAAGCATCTGCTGCAGCTTCAGTTCTCTAATCTGAGTAAAGGTAAGCTGGCCCAAGACATCACCTTTTGTTTGGATTCAATATCGCCCTTCAGTGGTTTGAAGCTCTTGCTCAGAGCTGGAGAGATTCGAAGGATTTGTAAAAAGCCTGATCCCTAGAAAAAAAAAAAAAAAAAAAACCTGCTGCTTTTGTCCACTTGTCCCAGAAACGGTGCAGTAAGAAACACAGTTTGCATGCAAAGAGGAAATCTGTCTGCCGTAGCCCAAGAATAATCCATGCCACAGAATGCATGGAGTTGGAAGCAAGAATGAAAACTTGAGCAGTTTTGGGTGGCCATGAAATGTACCCTTTTTTGTGGTTGCTGACTTGTCAGTTTAGCTTGATCTGTTCTCACTCTTTGCCCGACAGTGATGAAGGCTTCAATGTGCTGGAAATCACTATCATTGATCATAGCTGTTCTTAGACTATGACATCTCAGCATTCCAAGTGGGAAAACTGAATATTATGCTGTATTTTTTAATTTATTTTATTTTTTTGGTAAAGGAATCTAAAGGGCATTACTTAAACCACATCATGCAAAATTTCAATTAACAAAAACAGTAACAAAAATATTTTTATATTTTCTCACCTTAGAATAAAGCTTTTCTTTGCAAGTGTACATATAATATTTTAGGGTCAATATGTGATGAAATGAGGTTTGTGGGTGACCTACATTCTGGAAAACTGGAGGCAGACTTGACAGAAACTAAAATAACTTCTTAGACGAATGGAAACATGAATAATTTCTCTCTATGAAACTAAATAGAAATAAATGGAAACATGCAAGAGAACAAAAACATGCAAAGTAAATTTCAACATAAGCATCTAAAATGTTGTGCCTAATGCAAACAAGAACCAAAATAAAATATTAAATAAAATACAATTAGTTGAATTTTTTGCAACTCAATTAATGAGCAAATCAATCAGAACTACAGATACTTCCAAACTGATTTTCGTCTAATGTGGTGTAAAAACATTGAGAAATTAATCATTTTAGAGATAAAAATGTTGTGTAGAACCTGGAATCTGTGTTTGTGGGTGGTGCTGGAATTCAGTGAAACATCAAACAGCTGCTTCAAGGAGACCAGCCACTCCATCTTCTCATCACACTGACTGTCACGGATCTTTGTCTTTTTTGATTGAAACAAAAGAGCAGAAACACCTCGCATCCTTTTGAGGCCCTGCCCTGACAAGTAAGCTACCGCTCCGTGCAACACCTCACTTAACCAGCCTTTGTTTACTTTTCCAGCTTAAAAAAAGGGAAAAACCTTTACACCGAGAAGTATTGTAAGGCAACACCAAGTTGGGGTTTTCCCGCTTCTAAAGTGCAGCAGTGGAACATTAAAAAACCCCAGACAACACTTTTTTGGCTTGAGAAATCTCTATTTTTAAAAAAAGCAACTGAAAGGTGCATTGTGAGGTATTCTTCAGGGAGTTTACTTTAATAATCGCTGGAACGCTCTGGTTTATTTTTCATAAATAAGACATCAAGGGCCTGTGTATTAATCAAAGCATATGTAACCCTGTCGCAGCCTCTCCCCTTGAATGGAAAAACATCGTGGTCAGAAAAGGTTTAACCCCACCATGACCAGCTTTCATGTCGCAGCAGGCACGTTCTGTGTCTCTGATGTATGTGCAGCAGGGAACAGATTCACATACAAACATGTGCAGAGCACACAGATTCAAGTGTTGGCTTACAGCTGCTGTGAAAGAAGCTTTGTGAGACTAGGTAGCGTTGCATCCTCCTCATCTTCAGCTATTCCAAAAAGACATCTCTCAATGTTTTTTTTTTTTTTTTTAGAGAAAATAATAAGTTTGCCGGCTCCACTTTGACTCCAACTGATGTTGTTTATCGCCAAGTGATGACACAGTCAAGCATCTCCGTTTGGCCTTTGCACGGACTCAACACGCGCCCTGCAATTATAACTCACTTCAAAGATGTGACTCAGTCAAAGACAGCATTCATCCATTTATTTTGGCAAACTCCATCCACTCCCCTTCTTTTTTGCCTCCTCACCTTTCCACCTTCCAACCCCCCCGCCGAGTTCTTCTTCCTCTTTTCCCACCAACCCTCAAGCTTGTTTAGATGAACGATTAAGTGGAGAAACAAGTGCAAACGGAGTTTAGTTTGGCACACGGCACTATTGACACACAGCGCTCTAAAATATCTGCCTGCGCTGCTCCCCTCCCACCACCTAAATTTGGCTCTTGGTGGATGTCGGCAAAGATGAGGGGAGGTGTGCCAAAACAGGGGGGCTTTAGTCCTGGGCGCATAGACCGTCCGCTGCCCCCTTCTCACCCCGCCCCGCTATAGCCTATCCCGAAATAAAACCCCAAAGAGCAGGGGGAGCAGGACATGCTTCACCTCCAGCCATCTGCTCTACACAAGCTATTAGATGTTTAATTAACTTGGGAAACTGATAGTTTACCATGTCAACAGAGAACTGTATCTCCCAGCATCAGGTTTTAAAATCTGGAAGCCTCTCTTAACCTCAGTGACTAAATTAGAGAAGTGTTAATTCTCAGGACATATTTATATTAACGTTTATGTAATCGTGCTGCAAATTTAAAGAACAGAGATTTTTAAAGCAGTACCTTAAAGTGAAATAGCTTTTGTTTGAAAGTTTGGTGCTCTCACTTTACAAATTTGACTTTATTGAAAGAGCATTAAAGCATGAAAGTGATCACATTTCAGCAAATTCCAGCCATAAATCATTTGCTGTGACACTTATGCACCCCCATGAGTGTGTGGAGAAACATTTGATGATTTTTTTTTCTTTTTTTGAATTCTCATTCAAGTGTTGGGCATGAGGAGGTGTGTGTGGGAGATTCTGTAAATGTTTGTTGACGAAGTGATCCAGACACTTTTTGACCCCACCGGGCCAGATCTCCACCATCTCACACAGAAGAATCTGAAACTTGATCCTGCTAGTTATGCTGCCAGAGTGATTAGGGAGACCTACCACGCTGGTGGTGTTACAGTTTGGCTCGGGTGTCCCATTCGTCACACCACAGCTTTGCCCCAGCCCACACTGCCCTGGACCGACACCCTGCTTGCAGCTCCGTCTCTGGTGGCTCAGGAACCTCTCTGTAGTAGCCAGTATGGCTCCCAAGGGCCCAACTTATCCATCCTTCTCCTGCAACTTGTTAAAAAGCACAGACCTGCAGCAGTAAATCATTGAGCTGTCACACTTCTCACATACACCTGGTGGGACTTGTATCCCCTGCAGAACATTTACTGTCACACACTGTGCAAATACGTGAACTTTTCAGTGCGGCAAACAAAGAGGGGGATCTGGGTTCGCCAAAAACACGCTCCTGCACTCCGTTTTGGCTTAACGACACAGGCAGTCACACTGAACGGCTGAACATAAAGACAACTTTGTTGAAATACACTGCACTGCAAAATACCATGCAGCACAGCCACAGAAGGAGAACAGGATACAGATGTGAGCCTCTCAGTATGAAGGTGGGACTTTCAGCATGCGCTGGAATTAAAGAGTGCTTGAATTTACCACAAAATGCTTTTGGGAAAATTGAAACAGTCCTCCTATACTTATACTTTTAAAAGTGTGTGCATGAGAGTTTGTCTGTTGTGTGGTTAGGAGGATTAGAAAAGGTTGCACTTAATTGTTCAATGAGTCTTGTGCCTCTGGCAGGAGGGAAGAATGGTATTAGTAATGGCCACTTTGTGTATTTCTGCTTCTTGGATACATTTTATTTTTACTATAAATGGGGTTAATGCCCTGCGACAGACTGGCGACCTGTCCAGAGTGTACCCCGCCTTCGCCCTTCGGTAGCCGGGATAGGCTCCGGCACCCCCGCGACCCCGAAGGGGACAAAGCGATCAAGAAGATGGATGGATGGATGGATGGGGTTAATGGCAAAAAACATCGCATGAGGGACAATTGAACCCAGAAATATGACTGGAAAACAAATATAAAACATAAAACAGACAACAATATATCAATTTGTGTATCAAAGATTTATAAAATTGAAAAATAATGAATCCTTATTTTGTGTTTGGGTCAAAATTGACCGATTTTGAGGTGTGAAAATTGATAAATTTTAATCTGAATGCAAAATTAGGGGTTAAAGTGACAAGCTCAGGTAATAATAACAGAGTTGTGAATATAACTTCCTCAATTAGAAATCAAACTAAAACAGTCAAAACACAAAAGCTCAAAGAGAGGTCCACAAAAAATAAAGATTCATTATAAATTTAAGTAGATATTGTTTATAATTATAAATATGTAGTATTTACATAACATGTTTTTGAAACTTAATATTTAAGTCATAGAAGTATCATTAAAAGTATGTTTATGTAAAACAGGGGTGTCCAAACTTTTTGCAAAGGGGTTCAGATTTGATGAGATGCATCAGGCACATCAGATGTAAGAACTATTTATTACTGCAAACTGTCAAAATGCAGATTTTGATTAAAAAAAATAAAAAATAAGAAACTTGCTCAAAATGTTTTAAACAATTAAAAAAATCTTCTTGCGAATTTCTCTTAGATGAAAAAAGAGGGAAATAAATGCTATTGAGATAATACTAGTGGATTCTCTGAAACCTATTTATTATTAAACAATAACAAGAGAACCGCTGGGGAAATCCTGTCTGACAAGTGAGACACGTATGAGCATATTTGTAGAAAATCTATAAAACAACATGAATTATTTTCTTTTAAACCTTAATGTCACAAAGTAAACAAAGAAATTTGCTTGTATGGCTGTCGGCCTTTAACCCCTCACACCTGCCTGTCAGTCATTCCTCAGGGCAACATTGTTAATGGATCTCCACTGGTATGTAGAGCATGAGCAGGGAGAAATCCTGCCTACACAAAAACAGAAAAAAAAATCTCTATTCCAAGTATGCATTAGTGAGTTCAAACACCTAGGTGGTCCTCAAAAAGATTTAGGAGAGAGGGAACCAGAGAGACACCGGAGTATGGGAGGACAGGAGCCGAGTGGGAGGAGGGAATTTTGGTTCTCTGTGTCAACAATAAGGAAATAATTGGCCTTTGGGCCTCCCTGCAAAGGCCCAGGGTGTGACTACAATTGGGTGGGGAATGGCCCTGGCATTGCAAACAATTAAGGCAACAAGGGGTCAAATTTAGAGGAGGTGGTGGTGGGGGTCTCCGTGCTCTGTCACTTTTGAAAAAGGATGTCTTTGTGCTGCAGGCTAACCCACGACACGGAGCAGGTCAGCGAGGGAAGCCCTCAGCCAGGACGCTGTCTGGAGATGAAAGCGCTGTGTTGAGTGTGTTGATGACATGAATCCATGCAATAGCTGCAAATTAAAGAGGAGGAGTGGAAGTTTTGAGGGTGAACTGAGGATATTAACAGAGCATTTATGTTTGACAAAGAAACTGGTGTTGGTTCTAAAGCACTTCTTGACCCATTTCCACATCTGTTTGTTCTTTAACATCCTTCTCAACAAGTTTCAAGTCTGTGCTCAGACTCTGGACACTGTCATTAGTCAGACTGCAGGGTGGCAGCTACCAGCCTCTCTCTGGCTTGAGCCCTCCTTGACCTTTCTCTAATGTGATAAACATTCCCAATCAATGGAGGAAACCGGGTGGAAGTGGCCAGGGATGTGAACATGACCTCCCCGTTTGGCTTCAAACAGCCAGTGATTCTCTGTTTACAACTAATTCTCACCTTTTCCATCTGACAGTCTGAACTCCACCGGAGACGGAGGGAGGTCGACTGGTTCAAACCTGAAAGTTTAGTGATTTGGAACGCTCTTTTTCTGTTGGAGTCTGAAATCTGAGAAAAGCATCTGTCAGTTTTCTGAGGCAGATTCCATTACGATAGGAATAAAAATTAAGTTCCATTTTTAAGAACAATTCCAGTCAGAAAGTGGTTGACTTTGAAAAGTCATCAGAATCAGAATTACACATAACTTTGCATGTTAACATTTGCTTTTCACTTAAGAATAAGATTTCTAGGATTTTAAATTAAAATTTTCAATAAAAATGTAAAATATATGTATATTTATTTTGAAAAATATTTTATTTGTTCAGTATGACAGGGTATTACAGCCATAAAAAAGTTAGATTTGAGAGATTTTAAAGTAATAAATTTACAACTTTAAAGCATGTAAATTTACGAGAAATAAATAAATAAATGTAACCTATATATGGCTTTTAATAAATGTAGGACTTTATTCTGTAATTTAACAATTTTGACTTTTTATCTTAAATTTTGATTTTTATTTCATATTCAATTATATATATTTTTTTAATAACTTGGCCCTAATACTCCATTGTAGAATAGAAACATTTTGGATAAAAAAATGTGCATATCTTTTTCATGATATCTTGTTCTGTATTTCATCAAACATCTGGCACAAAGATTGGAAAAAAAATAAGCAAAAATTCAGAACAGGTGATTAAATCTTGTGATTTATGTTGAATACTTCTTGGATATCTTTATTTCTGCTTTAATTTAATTAAAATCTCAGTATAGTTTAGGGGTTTTCATGCCTGTGGCTCCAAAACCACGAGTGGCTCTTTTATTAAAGAAAAATAAAATGTATTAAATCTAGAAAGTAACCCATTTTTCTGACTATAAGGTGCATCAAGTGAAATAAAACAGTTGGATAGGTTCAATTTTATTAATTATTCATCCATAATGCTGCAACGATGCATTGATCAGTTTGCTTTCATAGATAATCACAGTCATACTAATATCTTTTCACAGATTTTTGAGCGCTGGGTACCTCCGAAAAACGGTTTCAGGTCAGTGAGCACAACTATAGTTCATATATAAAGCATTCTGATTATGAGGAGAATTGTTTATTTATGAAAAACCTGAAGGATTTAAGTGAAACTTAAGGTCTGAAAAATATGTTAGGGTCACTTCGCTAACTCTAATTTAATTTTAGTTTGTTAAGTTTCCGAATTTATGGCTGAGCTTCAATAATAATAAACTGTACAGTTTTTTTTTATTATTTCATCACTTCTGATATTATGCTACCTACTACATTTGCTGCAGGGAAATGATCCTATGTGACACAATGAGTTTTATTTTGAAAAGATGTAATGTGAACCTCTGTCAAAAGCTACAAGCTATGTTATATTTATTTTTTTGGTTTTATTTTTGACAAAAAAAAGCAATAGTTTCTTTGTTTTTATCATATTAGTAACAATAACAGAAATACAAATCAGTGTCTTAATTTTCTAAATGGTGATGTCAGACTTTGTGGCTCCTATTGGATTGCTGTCAGTTTTAAATTGACCCAAACGGCTTTTTAAGTCTTTAAGGTAGCAGACTTTTTTTTATAATTTAATAAAAGTAAATCATAATTAATTTGACACAACATTTTTAACCTATTGATGCCTATTGATGCAAATATATATCAAACTACCTATTCTCCAACCTTACCTTAAATTACTTTACTTGAAAGCAAAATCTGATTTTTTTCATATCAGGAAATAAATTCAGGGGCAGAGGGGTTTTGAATAATCAATATTTTTGCTCCAATTTGTAAAATGAAATTGTCACAGTCAATATTTTTGTTTTTGTTATTCAAATTCTTTGTTTAGAGAAATGTTTTTTTAAATAGTCATCTTTTTCTGCAGTCATTTTTCCTTTTTAGTTTAACTGTGCAGTTCTGTCTAAGAGGGACCGCATAGCCAGACGTGACGTCTCGTCACCGGCTCTGCGGCAACATGAGTGTCAGACAACACAGATCTGCCCCACGCCGTTGAAGTTTACAACTCTGTGCACATCTTTAAGCACTATATAACCTATGTGTCACTTTCTCTCAGCAGAGGGCTGGAGGCGGCTCTCATGTTCCACATGAATGACTTCATGTAACAAGAGAAGAAAAAGAAGAAGCGCGTAAAAGGTTCACTCTCACAGCAGTGGTCCGGGGGTTCAGTTTGGATCCTCCACGTTGATTCTGTTCTGCAGGAAGTGCCGGGACATTCTTACGTCAAAACAACCAATAAAGCGTAGCCTGTCTTCATTTTTCATGAGCACAGCTGTCTGCGTTTAACTATATCTTTTTGCAAGTTTAAGTATGTTTTAGTCTGAGAATTTGTCCCCCATGTAACCCTATCTGTGAAAGTTCACCCAGCTATCTCGCACCCTCTTACCCTTTCATGCATCATTAAATACAAATAAATAAGAATTAGATTTAATTATAGCAATTCTCCCTTAACATTTGTTAAAAACAATCATTTAAAAAGCTATAATCTAAAAAGAAAGAAGTTGGATATTAGTGAGGCGCTAGTCATAAAGAGATGGGGGGCTGTTTTCTGATCTCCCTCCAGCCCGCCCCCCTGGGAAACAGGCTGCTGCTCAGACTGAGTTAGGCTCAAGTTTTGTCAACGGGCATCAATCTCTCTTGTCTGTCAACCCTGTAACTCACAACCTCTGACCCTGCCCCACCCTCTCGTGGCCTGGGTTTCAAGCCCCCATGGATGGGGATTGGCTGGCAGTGGGGTCCAGCTGAGAGACAGTGGAGACAGTAATCTGGCCTGCGATGTCACTGTGTCTCGACTGTGGCTCAAGTTGCTTCAGGTCTGATCTCAACAAAATTCAAATTTATGCCTTTTTTTTTTTTTTTTTTT
>NC_050519.1:12008726-12073581 GCF_002922805.2 Oryzias melastigma
ATCCATCTTCCTGCTAACAGCTGAACCATCTGTCAGTGAGTTACTTCTGGAGTAAAGAACGGCGTTGTCGTTGCACAAAGAGCATTGCTTGTCCTCCACACTTTAACTAAGTCTCGTCTGAGAGTCTGGGATCCTGGAGTCTGGGCTGCCGTGCATCTGTGTGTGGGATAAAGACAAACTGGAGGGAGTGTGATAAACCATTTGTGGTACGGTTGTCTTACGGTTTCCCCTTGAACTATCAGTCCTGGCAGGACCGCGGTTGGCAGCTGCTCTCAGTCAAAGCCTCTCTTTCACCTAACAGTTGAGGTCAACAATTCACGGAACATCCTTATTCCATCACTGCCACATTCATCTTTTTCTTTCATCCAATAAATTTTGGAGCCTTAGCGAGGAGACTGTTACACTTTTTTGGGAGGGGTTGATACGGGGGCAAACAGAAGGCACACAGAGGTTACGGGGGTAAAAGGTATTGAGGAAGTCCAGCTGTAGATCTTCTTCTCTTTGTCTTCCCTCCATCACTCACTGTGCTTTGTCCATCAGCAACCTGAAGACTCCAGATTAAAGAAAATACATCTTTAATGCCCTCGTCAACTGGCGAAACCTTCCTCAAAAGCTCCCCCTTCCCCACTCCATCTTCTTCTGTCCTCTCTTTCGCTCTCATACCCTCCCGTGCGAGGGATCCTGGCTCACTTCCATCAGCTTGTCTTTGGAACCTGTGAACTGAGCCCCGGTATGCACTCGGCATGCTCCAACTAAATGCTTTTCCATTCTTCTTTATTCCTCATCTCTCTTTATCCCCCCTCGGATTTGAGAATTCTTGTGATGAATATTGCTTTCCCACGAAACAGGTGGCAAGCTGTGCTGCTCATGTGAGTCCAGACTGGAGAAAAAACAAAAAAAAGTGTTTCTACACTTCCTTCTTTTTTACTAACATTTAAACCTAAAACCTTAATTATGCTACAACCACAAATTGTCGGGTTTACTAAGCGTTTTGTATTAACTAGGGATTTCCAAGAAGTTTCAGGTATTTAAGTCGCTTTAGTTCTTAACTAAAGAAAGCACAGCAAACCGGTATGATGGGCCTTCACACTGACAAACAGACCTCTGAAGCACGAGGCCCTACCCCTATGCAGGGACCCTCAACCATCATCAGATCTTCAATAGACGCTTTGATCCTCCTTTCATGTGATGGACCATTATCACAGCTCCATCTTCACCAGCACCTGGGCAGGGTACAGTAAAAGCTTACTAGCGTGTTATGAAAAGAAATGAATGACATGAAGAGAAGGATTGGGGGCAAAGTGGAAGAAACAAAGTCCTCATGATACGTTCATACTGGCTTCAGCGACGCGTGTCCAATGAAAGGTCTATTATAAATACATGTAAAGGTGCATTTTGGGCTTATATGTTCAAAAATTTACATGTTCACATGTTTGAAGTCCACAAAAAAGTCCAATTAAAAGTGAAACTAGTTGAAATTTGACCAATCAGAGACTCTGATTTGGTAGTGATGCATGGCCTTTTCAATTCACACAAGTGCCAACTAATCATGAAGGAGAAATTAATAATTACGGATTGTGCCCAGATGGAATTATATGATACAAAGTCTTTCATGTACTGGAATAGAGTTGAGAAAGAATAGATTGATGAGATTGAAACCACTTTAATATTTTGCAACAAGCTTCTTCCCACTGGTACGTGTGCTAGAATCAGGTCCAGTGTGAACACTTATACTAAAAGTACCTTAAAGGAACTTGTGTTCAGAACGTTATTGAATTTTCAACACGTGCCTGGTGTGAGCATAGCATTGGAGATTCATTTTAAATCTGTGAAATCAAAAACACAACATGCATTTATCACTACATTCTAATCTGTGATGCATCCAGAGAAAGATCTTGCTGACCTGGCGGAACAGAACTTAACAGCTGAGCTCAGCCTCCGTGGGCAGCAGCGGGTAAGACATGCTGGCACCGCCACCTCCAGAAGAGCCAACGCCGCTCTTGCCAGTTGTGTGAACGTCTCCTCAGACGCCAGCCAGCGTGTCCCCTGGGTGCCTCCTCACCTCTGCAGCTGTGGTTGAAGGAGAGTTTGCTGGGGGACAGAGTCCTCCTTCATCACTTCAATGTGAAGATGGGACCGGTGCCCAGAGTGACCTTGCCCAGCCAAGTCTATCCATATCGGAGCCACAGCGCCGGGCAGAACAGATAGGGGGGCTTTGGAGCCAAAAGTGAGCGATTCTCCATGAGCTAAACCTGTAAAGGTAAATATGAGGTCTGTGACAAATCACACAGTAGTTTCCATGCATATAGAAGTTAGTTTTACCCCTGAAAATGGCTGTTTGGAAATAATGCTCTCATGTTGGCCCTTCTGAAAAAAGAACTGAGCTTTGGAGGCGAAGGGAGCAGTGTTCACATTTGTGGTTCCAGCAGGGGTCTTTGAAGCACCGTTGTTCCGCTGACCATCCTTCCCTCATATGTGCAACCTTGTGGTTTGGCCCTCAGTTCCGCAACCCTCCTCCCAGTGCTCTGGCCCAACTCTTCCACCACAGGTGAACTTCTTTAGCACGTGTCAATATTGGTATAGGATTATTTCTGGAAGTCCAGAAGGACAAAATCTCTGTTGAGATCACAGAGCTGACAGAAAATAATGAGGAAGAATCTGGGGAATCATAGAAGAGCCATTAAGGAATATTTATTATTTGCATGACAAACACAGATGATTTAACTCAGGCATTCTGTGGGCAGCTAAACTTGGGTGTAGTCACATGCTGCTGGGTAAACTCCGCAGCTTTGGGCTCCTGTGCTCACCTTTAAGCAAAGGAATTGCTAAAACAGGGTGAATGGAATTAAGTCTTTCCACCCACAGGGAGGATCCCTGATAAAAGGCTCCGCGTCTGGCACGCCAGCAACAACTAAATGAAATTTGGCACTTCTTACCATCTGAAGAGAATTAACCGGGACTCCTGGCTAGGTGGGCATGTCATTCACATGGGGCATCAAAGCCCCCAAAGATCTTTCCTCCTGCTGTCTAGAGGAAAATGGAAGGTAAAATTGAAAGAATGTGCGGCGCAAAGGATGACGTGTATCTTCATGATCTCAATGAGCCGGCCATGGGTTGAAGTTTGTGATGGCTTAGTAGCAGCCAGCGATTAGTCACACAGTCTCAAAAAGGTTTATGCATTTCATCCATGTCCTGTTGAATGATGTCAATGTTTTCAAGTTTTAAGATGAAGACAAGAGCTATGAGTACAAACTGGTATTGTTTTCACACTTTGACTTAGTCCAAGCTTTACATTTACCCAGCAATCACCATGAATCTTTATTCCATTTACCTTAATGAAGTCACGTTTTCTGGTTTTTCAAAGCTTGTTTGATTACCCTGTGGCCCCTCGAGTTAACACCGGCAGCTTGTGCACTCAACCGTGGATTTAAAAGAGGCAGCTGCTATTTTAAACAGAAATATTGTCCTGCTTGACTTCAATTTTGACAGGTTTATTTAAATCGCCCAACGCTATGCTGAAATAACCAACATTTCCTCACTTGATTTCATGTGTTCTCTTTATCTGGAAAAAGTCTTGGTGGGGCTTTATGCATGAGGTGTTTCATTTGAAGAAATCTAGCCTAAAGTCTGAAAGTTTATGTTGTCTCTTTACATGCAGAGACAAGCTACTGCATAATAATGTGACAAAACAGCTGTAGAATTAAAAGGATTCCTTCAGCTCAGACTAAATACCAGTTTACATAATGTTTGTTAATTTCTTGAACATATTTGATAAAATAGACACAGATTCCATAGTTGCTTATTTTTAACACATTGAGTTTGTGGCAAAGGATACACTTCTTAAGTTGCGGTACACCGGGTTTCATGTGACACGTGTTCATGTTCTCGAATACGAGTTTAGCCCATAGTGTTCACAATAGACAAGCAAGGAGGGGCTTCTTCATTTTTACTTCTTACTAGTGCATGTCCCTACAGTTGAAAGACTCTTGGTGCGAAAGGTCAAAGCAAATATTGCTTCAGGCTTTTTCTTTTATGGCTCTATTCCAAAATATCAGGGATGTCAAACTCAATCGCACAGGGGGCCAAAATCCAAAACACCTCAGGTCACAGGCCGAACAGGATAAACATTTATTAAACACATTAAAACCAAATCTTTAAAAATGTAACTTTTTAACATTACTATGGATAAAACAGGCAGGAATCGTATTCCAAAATAATTCAACTTAAACCTTAAATAACTTTCAATATTTTCTTTCCATAAAAATATATTTTGTCAAAATTTATACAAGCTAGAAATAAGCACAAGATAACATCGGGCCATTAATAACAAAAAAATTAAATGATCTATAGGGCCGGTTATAATTACCCATAGGGCTGGATCCGAACCCTGGGCCTTGACTTTGACACATGTGCAATATATGATCAATGTTCAAATGGTTGGCACTTCCTTGAATTAAAAGGGCCATCCATGCATCATTTCCAAATCCGAGTCTTCAACCTGGTTTAACTTTCAACACATGTTCAAGCGTTTTGAACATAGAAGCCGGAAATTGTTGTAATAACGTGCAGTGTAGAAACCTCTAAACATGAGAGTTTTGAATGTGGACCCCAAAACACACGTTTGGGTGTGTTTACATAAACTTTTCATTGGAAGTGGCTGCTTGAATGTGCGCTGCCAAAGGCTCTGTGAACATGGCTTTAGAGGTGTCCCCCAAGGGTCTATCGTGGGTTTACCTTAGTTTGTCATCGTACTGGAATTTTTTTTTTTCCAGTGATTCCTCAGTTGCATCCTTTGTGTTTTTCCCCTTTTGCAGGATAAAAAAGTTTCTCTTCTCTTCTATTCTATTCTATTCTATTCTATTCTATTCTATTCTATTCTATTCTATTCTATTCTATTCTATTCTATTCTATATGGTTTTTAGCAGGTCTAAATTGATCAAATGCAACCTTCTGCAGTATTAATAAATGAAATTTTAAATGTTCTAATATCCTTGCATCCAAATTATGCTACTGCAATGCATTTTGTTAGGCAGTTTTGAAAAAATCTAAAGCATTCAGGGGGGTGCAAGCACAACACAGACAAAAAGCATCTGCAACACTTGAAATAAAAAAAAAAGCTTCAGCTGCGTAAGGGAGATGTTTTTAGGGATATTTCTGAACAACTTGGTGCATCGATCTACACTGACAAAAATTTCCCAAAACATTTGGAAATTTTCCGGGAGAAATCTTCCTTTCTCTAAAACAAATGCAGCAACACCTTTTAGGTTTTGCAATCACAAGAACAAAGCCCAAGGAGCAGAACAAAGAAGAGACGTTTGGTCGCAATACAAGAGTAAAACAGCATATTGGCACAAACAACTTTCCACTATCATTTCCGGTGGTCTAGACATTACCTGGAATTGGGTCATTCAATGAGATGATGTGTTCACACAGAGCATAAAACCTGCAACAGAATGGTAGAAAAACAGGATAATTAAGGTGTTAAGAGTCCAACTAAAGACTATGTCTAAACTTGATTAAGAAGCCGTCATGCAGAACCCTGTAAACAGCCAAGAAATGAAGCAAAACTTTGAAAAGAATGAGCCAAAGCTGTGATGAGCTAAAGATAGTATTTTATCCCAAACAAATACAGCTATTATCAAGTAATATTTCAATATTACCACGGTTTGGCAAGGACCAAATGAATGCTTGTTACTGTTTGACAAATAAAACCTAAAAAGGGGAATCTTCTGTCTCCTGTGTGATGCATGTGACTGCATGTGGTGTTTTGATCCGATGGCAAGGACATGTTGCCAGGAACACCATACTAAGCTGTGTTTGTGTATGTGTGAGATTGTATAGTGTCTCGTAAAAGAACTGTGGCTGTCCCGCACCCCTTTTTTACTCTCCTCGTCTGCTGTTCAACAGAGAAGTGGAAAGTCCATAATCAGAATCTGGAAACTGCGACCACAACCAGCAAATTCACAGAACACTTATTCATTGACTTGCATTGCACACACACACACTCCGAGACACACTCGGGGTGGGGAACAGGAGCAGCAGCAGTGGTCGTAGCAGTAAATTGGTACAGGCATCCGTCAGAAGCCCCATGAGTCACCCACTGGAAAAAGCACAACTCTCCAAAGCCAAAGTAGATATTCATCAAAAGTGATTGCGGCCAGCACCAACTCCTGCAAAAGCACAGTCGGATATATACATACACAATTATTTGACGTACACATCGGCTCATGCTTATGTGCACACATGGCAGCACATGTTAAATGAATATCCATGCATGCACACGCGGAGTCAAGGGAAATTTTGTGGTGTTGATGTTAAGACTGAGGAAGGATAGGGGGTGCATGCCTTCAGAAGTGACTGCTCAGACGCTGCAGAGCGCTCATGGGCTTTTCACAGTCTAAATGAAGGTTCACCTCACAATATAAACACAGACGAAGGATCCAACATGAATTAAACCTGCTATTATTTCATGCTTTTTGTGTGTTTGAGCCACTAATTGAGAAGACAGACGCTGCAGCAAGTAGACAGAAGGCGTGGAATATGGAGACCAACCCAAAGATACATTTGATCCAGTAGATTAATGCCACACAAAGAGACCTGACAACTTTCCAGCTAGTTTATGCCAAAGCGACAGAGAGAATTCAGACGCACAAAGGAAGTTCAAGCTGAGTCCCCGCTGTGCTCCAGCAAAAGTCAGCACTAAAGGTTTCGACACTAAAAGTCAGGCTGCACTTAAGTGAACCTGTCATTTCTATTAAGTCCATCAGGTATCTGACCCCCCCTCCCAGACTGAACAGGAAGTCTGGGGAAATCTGGGAATATCGAGCTAGATTTCTATTTTGCATCTTATCAATGTCTCATTTTGCACTTTATTATGTTGTGTGGGTTTTAAAACTGAAAAATGTTTTTGCGTGAAGCGCTTTGAGCGACTTTAGTCGCAAAAGTGGTCTACAAATAAAGTTTGCTTTAATTTGTCAGTTGCCTTTTAATAACAGCTGGTTCTGCATTTGTTTAAACCCCCAAAATTTCAAACTTTAAGACAAAGACATTTGACTTGATAGTCATTGTATTTAAAATAAAATTGAGCATAAAAAAAGCAAATGTAATCAATGGTTGCCTAATTTACACATTGGGTTTTATTTACATACATGGGTTTTATTTCAACATCAATGCAATGTGAATTGTTGATAACAAAAAAAATGCAAAAAGGAATAAAAACAAAGAAATGACTTGTAGATGTTAGTTGAGTGCATGAGGAGCAATGTTGAGATTATTTGCCACATCTGGTTCTTAGAAAGGCAAACTCTCACTACCTGTGAACCTAAGATGAAGTATTTAATCAAAACATCATATTTAATGTTTTCTGTTTCAGTTTGTTGGTCAACAACTATATTCAAACAATAAATATAGACACAACAACAACATTTGTCAGTTTCCTAAATACGTTTTTTGGGTTCTTCACAGAAGCGCTCAGCTTTACTTTGCCCTGTGTGGTCTGGCAGGACGGCGCTGCAGAGATTCCTGAAACATCAGACATGCTCGTGTGGGTGTGGCCACCAATTGCAGCCGGCACCTCACACATGACCTCCTCAGGGTCAGCAGGTCAGATCCTGATAATCCTGTCTTGTAGCTTGCATGGTGTTCGTGTGCTTGCCCTTCCTGGAACAGAGCTGACGTATGCTTGAACTTCTGTAGCTTTTTATCCATCACACATTCAACAAGTTTTTCTGAAAATGATGTGCTAGAAGGAATTAATGTGGACTCGATGGGGCCCACACCTGCAGGAGAGCCCCAGGGGAGCCTCACAGTTACGTACCAGAACTCGAATAGACATTAAACAGGGTGCAGAGCCCCCTCCAACTCCCATATCCATTGTTATTTTGAGCTTTTCCCATCATATGGTGGAAAAGGGGAACAATGCACAACAGACAGGTGCACTTGGAGCGCTCACAGAGCAGCACAGTTAGCTCCTTCAAAAAACAGAAGAGAAAAATCAAAGAGCCGAGGGGGAGGAGGAGGGGGGATGAGGTGAGAGATTATAGTCAGTGTGAGTAGATAAAGCACCCAATGCATAAAAGCTTTACTATTCACCCCTTTTCTTTAGATTTTGAGGAAATGTGCAGCAAAACACGTACAATGACATAAGATAGAGGTGCAGTTTTGTGCTTTTTTCCATCTCATCTGCTTTTTTCTGACATTATTTTTGTCTGTATATCAGGAAATGACTGATATTTATTGCAAATTTACTTTCTAAAAACTTGTTGTTTAAAGCAAAACTTGATTTTTACACAGCATGAATTAAGATACACACTCACACATGTGTGCACATGGATAATTCAGAGGAATGCCTTTTCTGAATGCTTAATGGCAGCTGGGATAATTAATCAAGTGCCAAACAGACAGAGGACTAAGGTCTGTGGAAGTGTGCATGTGCAGTTATCGTGTCACACCGGACCACCAGCAGCTAAGAGTGTGCCATTTGTCTGCGCATGTGAATTCCTTGTACATCTCAGCGTGTTAGTGCGACTTCACAGCAATGGAGACACCAGGACACTTGGCACCACGCTGACGTGACCCAAAATTCAACCCTGCGGGATGCCACTGGCAGTTTGACATGAAAAATGGCGCCAACTGAAGTGCATCCCAGAAAGCGGTAACCAGGTGTTGTCCCACTGCATGGATAAAGCAATATTAGACTTCAGGCTTTTAGTTGTGTTTTCTTTCCTCCACTAAGCTGACCTCTTTGAACTGCTTTCATAGAGAGAAGAAGGGAAACAGCTTAAGACACCTTTGGGCGCTTGTGTTACAAGCTGCAAGAAGAAACATGATATCTGTATGCATCTCTCTCTTGGGAACGATCCAATGTTGAGGGATTTCGACTCCTCTGCTCTTATAGCAACATGCTTCTGTGTACACAGTTCTTCTCCACTGGCAACGTCTTCCTTTCTCTCCGTTTTTACTGAAAGACGTGTCTGTTGGTTGAAGGTTGAATCATAGGTTGAATAAACTTCAATAGGATCAGGATTTGGGCCTCGAGCCAGTGGGCCTTATCTAGCTTTGGCATTTAGCACTTTCTATAAGAGTGCAAGGAAGCTTCTCAAGCCTTTGATTCAGATTTTATCAGTTTAACAGGCATGTGATTATGCTTGAGTTATATGAACTTCAGCACACTTCAGGCTCACTTGCAAAGGCCAACATCCCTTTTTTTTTACAACTTCCACTGCATGGAAAAGTTTCCTCTTGTGCTGACATCACATTAGATGTGTCCACAATGAAGGCATCAGGGAGTTACCCTGAAGAAGTGATGAACCCCCTCCCCTCCTTTCTTCTACAATTACTCCTTTCAGGCCTGTTATTTTTGATCCTCTGGGCGGTGAAGTTGGGTCAGAGAACCAATCTAATGAGCTATTAGCTGAGGGGCTGGTAGTTACAGAGGAAAGGTTTATGACTCAGGTGTATCCCACCCACAAGCACTCACCTGATGGGAGCTCAATTGCTTTACTCTGGGGGTGTGAGGATTTTGGGACTTCAAGAGATCTGCTTGGGGACATTGTGACGGACCAGCAGCATGTCCCCATTTCGACTCCGGCTAGGGACTTTTATTGCATTTTATCTTTTTTTTCCTCTTGTTTCCTGTCGGACAATTGAAGATGAAAACCCTAGACGTATTGAAAAGTCTTTTTTTTCTCAATCAAGATGTGCAGAAACCTTCAAGTTAGTCAATTGATTAACAAGGCGATTCCATCCCAGCAATAATCACTACCAAAGAAATAGGAGAACTGTAGGTAAGGAGTATGTGGTATGTTTACATGTCTTCTTATGCTACCTGTTAGTCTATATTTATGCATTAAACGACGCAGAGGAGCAAAGAGGAAGTCTTCCACCAGTACAACAAATATTGATCTGTCCTTGTGGCTTTTCTAGGATCTTTCCGAGAAGTTATTAAAGATATAAATTAGATCTCTGCAAAGAAATGCCCTCACTTCTGATGTTAGCCTGTGTTTCACTTATTACCAAAAAAATAATAATAATATTGAGGAAGTTGCTCTTCTTTGTGGTTGAACTCGACTACCCAGTAGGAGGATCCCACTGTAGCCAGCCAGGAGTCCAGGAACACTTCTGCCCCACAGGCAAACAGAAAGAGAGGAGCTACCAGAGTCAGATATAGTTTTATATGTTTACATGGAGTACACAGAATTATTTGGGCATCAATGAAGACTGAAAATATTCAATCTTCTGCAGAATCTAGTCAGAAATGAGTTATAATTCAATGAAATATTCCCAGATAGTGAAAATGTTACACTTTTTTGTGTGTCTTGATAACTGGCCTTAGAAATGATTCAAATGTTTGAGTAAAAGCTTTTTTTTCAAGGTATCAAGTTAATATTTGCAAGTTTTTTTTTGGTTGTGGAGTTTCAAACTCCAAATTTTAACGTTTCTAGTAAATCTGCACCACAACCATGACATTTAAGATGCTTCACATCAACGTGCTTATGTCTACAATACTGAAGTAGTAATAATAATAATTAAAAAAATAGGGTTTTGATTTATTTTATTTAACTTTAAAGCTCCCACGCCACAAATGCAAAGCCATTAAAGAACTAATTAACAATATTAAGCTTTACTTTGGGGTACAGTCAAAACTGCCAATTGACTGGTTATCTTGCGCCATCTTTAGGTCAAAGAATGTATGAATCAAAGTGACTGCTCCTTGGAAATGATCCCAGATTTTTAAAAGCAGATTTGCTATTTTTTTCTAGAAATAGAATCAACATTTTAGGTAAAAGTGGTGAATAAAAAACCTTTCTGTGACTGCATGTTGATCATTCATCTTATGGTGGAGATTGCTTTCACACTTTCTGATTCAAATGTTTGCACCTCCCACAAGTCAGCACTCAGAGGAAGATTTAGTTTTTCCTCGCACATGCAGCACGCCTATTGGAAAGTCAAAAAAAAATGAACATAAACACAGACTTGCCAACAAAACAAGGATTTCTCAGCCATAAAGTTCCCCTTGGCTTTATATTTTCCCTCTCTGAATAATTTTGGATTTGTTTTCTGTGTTAATGGCAGCAGGGAGGGAAACCCAGGAGGGGGAGACAGGAGAAAAGGTCAAGCCATGAATGGGTTCCTTAAATCCTTTGCTTGGTTAAACAATGAATAATAAATTTTATTCTTTCACTGTGAAAACTATGTTTCCTCTTTGGTGGATTTTTAATAGCTCGTAATAATGCTTCTCATTCAGGCAGTACATGGGGATAATCATTCTGCTTTCTTCTCTTTTCACTCTCTAAATTCTTTCCTTCAATCCACATGCCAAAGGAGAAGATTAATAAAAGCATATCTCATGAGAGCTCATGGAGGAGGCTTGAATCCTGACAAACGTGGGGAAGTTTTCAGAGTTTGGAAGAGGGTATCCCCATTATTGCACTCCCTAAACAGCCAAAAAGATAAACTTAAGCTCAAATCTTTATGAGGTCACCAAAGGTGAGGAGAATAAAAACTTACAAAAGTCATTTATTAGTTAATTCAAGAGCACCTGTTAAACCATCCCACAACCTCATATGTTCGACATGTTGCTAAAATACATCATAAAAGCCAAAATTGTGCTTGTTGTCTAGTTTCCAGGCAATGGAGGTAAGATAATAATGGAGGAGGTGAGATGGATGGGAACAGAAAGACAAGCTCTGCTAAACGTCATACGCTCACACCCACAGGAGCGTAGCCAGGTACTAAATTCTGAGCCCCTGCCTGCTCTGAGCCTTGCTGGACTTTAGAGTATGAAGTAGTGAAGTAATACATACACAAGATGAAATACAGCAGTGCAATCTTGAATGGAATGGACCTTGATTTCCAGCCAAATACAAGCATGTTAATGAAATAATCCTGTGCTTGTCAACCCTGTTCACAGTGAAGGAATGCTGTTTTTTTCAGAATGGATCATAGATTCACAGCGCCGTCCTGACAGCTGATTAAAACTCTGACAAAATGGGTGTGAGAGAAGATTACAAAGCATATTTTATAATTGTGTAGTGTGGCAGCAGTTAAGCCACATGCTCAGCCGTGCTGCTGATGGGTACAGAAGTCTTCCCACGCCTGGTGAGCGAACCTGCCGCATGAAGAAGGAGACAAGGCCGCAAACTGGAATGAGTCAAATGCACTCAAACTTGATCTGTCAACATATTTTACGCATCAAAATTTAACAATCAGTGCTCAGAATTTTACCGTTTTTACTCTCTACTAAAAGTAATTTCAGGATATGCATATAAAGAATAAATAATTCTTTAAAAATTGTCCTTTCAGAGCCTTTCAGAAGCACAGATTTGAAGCTCTTCTTCTGTTGGATCCAACTTTTTCCATCTAGATCTTCCACCATGTGAGGCAGCCTGTTAGTTCAGGTGACTTTGGTTCTAGTTTTTTTGGCTCCAAGCTTTGGTCGGATGTTTCTTCTCCTCTTGGAAACCAACCCTTTTGTGTCACCAAAGAGCAAATCTTCCATGGTTTTTATTTAAGCCCCACGGTCAAACTCAGTATAGGAGCGTTTTAAATGTGACATGCTCAGTAGCATATGGAAACCAGGGGAAGCTGTCTATTTTCATACTGAAGTTGAGGTTACCGCTAGCGGTTTGAAGTAGGTTATGGAAGGAAAGAAGGCTTGATGTGGGAAGGAAGGAGGGGATGGAAGAAGAGCCTTCAGGAGCAAAAGAGACATTGTTAATGCTCCCAGAGTCCCGCAGAGTTGTGGGACAGCCGTGGCTCCATCAACATTTATTTATGTTGGTGTGCGGATGTGTGCACGCGCTATGTGTTCAGTTCTGGTTTTTCCATTTACTGAAACAGACTTGAACAGCTCTCACTTCATTCCTGACCATAAAAGTAAAGAGGTGTTCATTTTACGCAGAAATCCAAAGGTGAACCTTTACTCCTTCTTCTAAGTGTAAGGTGCTCCATAAAATGTGCTTGGCTAGACTTTTTTTTATATAAGTTGCGGGAAACATCTCAGCTAATATGTCTAAAATGCTATAAATGGTACTAAAGAGGGAATAATTGCATGGAAATCAAATAAGGAGACATTTGTGAGGTGAAACATTTTCAAATTTTACAAAAAAAACATCTGTTTCTTGTGCAAAAAGCTTTTACCTAAGTAAAATAGATTTATTTGCATTTAGTCCAACACAATGAAATAAAGCTACAGTAAGTTGCAGCATCTTAACCCGACTTAGTGAGGAGAAAATCAGGATGTGCTTTTCTTCAGGGTATGGGGGGGCTTCCCTCTTGCTGTCAGCTGTGGATGAAACTGACTGGAGAAATTGCAGAGACTCAGCAAAGTGGCACCAGAGTGCCAGCTGCAGTCCTTCACACGACATTCCTGCCTTTTATGGGGGTTGAACAGAGAAAAAAGAAAGACAGCTTTTTGTCTCCTGCAAAAATACTTTTGGAGAATGTGACAGGCTGTGTTTGGTTACCAGGTGACCAGCCTTGTTGATCTCCGCCATCAAGATCTTAACTTAAACCTCCTAAATCATACTGGTGCTCCTCGGTTTGTGGAAGCATCATTCCAGAAATGCCTCTATGGACAATGGCATCTTCTCCTGTGTTTTGGTGAACTGGGTCCAGGTCCCTGTTTGCTCCACCTTCATCAGTAAATCTGTTTTTTCTCTAGAGTGTTGCAGTGAGGGTTTTCACCCCGAGGTTTGAACAACAGACGTCACACGCTTTAGATAATGACTGGGTCATTTGCAGAAAAAACAAATCAAAATAACATCTCTCATAGGCCCCATTCTAGGTGTTACAGAGTTGGAGGTCTTTAAAAAAATGAGGTGAGATTGGGTCATTGAGAGACCGAGGAGGAAATCACATTTTTTTTTAATATTATGTTTATTTAAGGATTAATTATTCAAACTTAACATCCATTTAGTTTGTTTCGTTAGCCAATAAATACATACATCTTCACTTCAAAGGTCATCTTGACCAGAAAACCTGACCTCCTGTTGGATGTGTGATCCATTGTCTTCAAAAATAGATTTTTAATGTGATGAGACAATATATAAAACGTGTCATAAAACTGTCACAAACCCCACTTGGCTCGGTTTTTGTTACCTGTTTCAGTAGAAAATGCAGCTCGGCAGACTGTGGCGGCATTAGGTTCAACTGGACAGATGAGATGAGGGAGATTAACTTTTTTTCTTTTTAACTGCCCTGAAAATGACCCTTTTTGGCCAGAAGTTGACATTCATGCAACAAAAACCCACATTGCAGCGCTGAAGTAAGAAAGCTGCAGAGGCCCTCCCCAAGTTGGCCTCCTTTTAGCTCATGGTTTGATTGATCTTTGTGTTTGATGAAGCCCCTTACACCATCCTGCGCCCCCATGTTGTGTTTTTCATCTGTTTATTTTCATATCAATCGGGTCACCATGACCACTAATCTGTTTTTCGACATTTTCCTGTTTGAGACAACAGAAAAATCCCCCCATTTCTTTGCACATCTAAAAATACAGGCCAGGAAAATGAAGGGAAATGAGGTTAAAGTGAGGTAAACAGGTGGTAAATAAAAGATTCATTGAGTCAAGGGAGCCATGACACACCTGGGTGGCTTCGGCTGAGTCAGGTCCAGTCCAAGATCTGGCCTGTCTCCCTTGAGGGATTTGGTTCTGAAAGAACTGTTGTTGGGCTGATTTTGGGGCGGTGTGCCGCTCCAATGTCACTGGCTACACCTGTCACCACTAAACAGGGTCATGGAGAGGTCTGTTCAGCTGGGCTTGGCACCTAAAGCAGGTGAAGAGGGGCCCACATGGGACAAGTTGCATTAAGTTTACTTGATGATGTTGTTAGCAAATAGTCACTAACATGATTTTTTTAAGATATTGTTATTAATTCGCTAAAATATTTCTAATTGCTATTGTTTCATTTATTTATTTTCTGTTTCTCTTGAAAATAGAATTAAAAAGGCTTTTCAAAATTAAAGCATGGGTTTGTTGCTGCAAGTTTAAACACTGACTATGCTGCCCCCTGGTGTTCAAAACTACTGAGCAGCATTCTCAATCCCTTTGATATCTTCTTATATCCGGTTTTGTACAGTTCAGTTGCTTTTTCCCGTAGATCTTTTGACAGCTCTTTAGTTTTCCTCATGATTCAAATCCAGAAATGTGAATGGATGAAGGATGTAATGATCTGCTTGGAGCTTAGAAACTCTAAGACCTTTTGTGCAGACACATTGATTACAATCAGAACGAGTCACAAGTGAGGATGGTTACCTTTAGCTGACATTTAAACCCTTTTTTAAAAATCAGATTCATGTTTTCAGCACAAAGTATTTAAACTTTTGTGTAATTTGATATGTTTCTGTTGGCATTATTATTTAAAAATGTGTTAACAGATTTTTTGACAATAAATGGCTTCACCCAACTGCTAACTAATTAATCACGTGAGCACAATTCTGAATCAATTAGCTGCATAATCAAATATGATTATTAAACTATATAGCTTTCATTTGTAATAAATAAACACGAATTTGAGGAATTTTCTTTAAGATTGTTTATTGAGGCCTTATAAAACACAACAATCTTAAATAAAAATAAATAAATACACTTAGAGATATCACAGAAATGTAACAGGAACCATGAACACCAAATTCTATGACGACATGAGAACTACATGAAGGTCTGTAGGTTGTTACCACATACAAATTCAGTGACATGTGCTTTGACCAAGATGACTTTCAGTTTGTAAGGCTTTCCTTTAGTTTACTATCATTTTTTTTAAGAAACTGTTGGGCTGCTGTGCATCTCCATGTAACGCTACATTACTGTAACAGCACCACAAAGTATAAACAAACTGATCTAGATATAAATACTTTTTTATATTTAAGTAAAGTCTTAGGATTCATGTAAATTCAGCACCATAAACTTAAAAAGCACATGGAGGTACTCAAAGCCCTTAAAAAAAGCATATATTTATGACTTAAGGTTTGTGTTTTATAATGATACATGTAATGTGACTTTGAATGTATAATAAGCACTTATCCGCACATTTTTCACAAACCTGCATGCTCAATATACTAAGGTATAATTAGAGGCACAGATCCATCTTTTCTACATTTACCTGTGACTTTTCTTAAACTTTTTTTTAAATATTTCCTTCAATAACATCAGAGTTCCCTCAAACTTTAACTGACATTTTTAAAAAATTGCATGAGCAGGTGGCACAAGTCAAAAAGCAGCGTAACATGTGACAGTGTTTATGATTGATATAAAATGTGGTAGTGGTTATAACCATTTCAGTTTAAGCAATAGACTCAAATCTGCTTTTTTTTCAGCAGCATTGGTGAGTTTCAGTGATAGGGGAAATGTAATAAATGACGAAACATTCAAGTTCACAGGATTTTCTCGGGTTAACCCAGAGAATGCTGCTTCTTCAGGCTGTCTGAGCGCTTTACTCTCTCCTCTGGAGTTTTTCTGTACCAGCTCCTGGGAACAAAGAGACACTCGGTTAATTTAGGCAAAACATCCATAAAATGTTTTTCATTCTAAGCTAAAAATGTACCAGGAATGAATGTAGCACAAACTGTAGCTTTAAATTCTCATTTTATGAGCTGAAGCTAAACTGTGATTATTTTCAAGTGTGAAAGCAAAGCTGATCACTAAATTAGGATTTTAAAGAGCATAAAAAATTCAGATTGCAGCTGAGAACTCTAAAGTTTTATTAGTTATTGTTTTTTCCAAAACAATTAATATGCTGAAATAAATATTTTTGAACTTGAAATATGAGCACATAAATACTCTCTGTACACCTGTGCATTGTTCCAAGCATTCAAAAGTATGAACATTGTGATTTTTTTATTTATTACTGATTTATTATGCAAAGCTGGTAACAATGTTTCATGTTTTTTAACAAATTTGTTGTGTCTTATGTTCATGTATACTCCAAGCCACTAGGAGGTGCTAGAGGATAGAGGTCTGGGAGAGAGATAGGTAGTGGAGAGAAAGGATGACAGTGCAAAAAATCTGTTGTTGAACTATAATAAAGCGAATGATAAGTAAATACGTTCATCTTCTTACACCTTTGAACATTACATTTTACATTATATTTATTCTTTTTCCTCAAATAATCTGTCTAAAAAATACAATTTAATTCTGATTATCTAGATAACAACATGTAAAAATGACTTCCAAGAGAATAATAGAGAAAGATTGGAAAGATTGTGCAACTGCTGACTTGTTAAAAAGTATATTTTAACACAGCTGAAAACCCTTTTTACATGCTTTTTTGTGTCTTGGCGCTACACTGATGCTGCAGTGACATCATCCTAAAAGCTTTTTAACAGAATTCTCTTACAATGTCATAACCCCACAACGATGAGGCACAGAAAATCATTGAAATGTGGTCAGAAGAATGCAGGCTCATTAAAACAACTTTAAACGTGGTACACATTGCTTCTCACTGTTTTCCCGACAATCTATCTGTCCTAAACACTTATCATGCTACCTTCATAGTCATCATTTTGTCAGTAGCAGCCTTACAGCATGCCTCAGCCGTACCAAAGCGGCAAAAAAGTGTTCTACCGGACGTTGATACAGACATTTAAAATTGTTTTCATAAGTGAAATATGCTAACAAAGATTCCGAAATGCAGTACTTCCATTTTTTCCACCTATTGTTGCTTTACTCCACCCTCATAATTCTTGACCAATGAGAGAAGAGATCTTTAGTCACGTGGTTTTGTTTACAAGCTTTGTTACGGAACGGGAAAGGCTGCTTGACGCCAGTCTGAATACAGACCAAACGCAAGGTTCAGGATTCAACCCGAAACAAATTAAGGGGACTCTGTCTGGACCAATTGACTTTTCCAGTCTGAATACACCCTGAGTAATGTATTTGGTTCCTATAAATCCTTAAATGAAAATACTCAAAAACATACCTTGATAAACAGTTACTGTGATGATGTGATTTAGACATCTGAACTCACCCCTGGCGGTTCAGTTGACCTGGATTGGAGCAATTCTGGCCTTGACTTGTCTTCTGAACTCTGAAAATAGTGGATAACATAAATAGAAACATTGGGCTTGCAGACAACAATTCATTCAAAGAAAAAGAACTTTGAATAAAATTAAATCTGTCACCTGTTGGTGGTTGGGCTTTTTTGCTTTGGCTGCCCCTTCCTGGTCTGTGCTGGAGATTCCCCGACTCTGCAGGAGCAGAAACAGTAAGATAAATGCAAAATAAAGCCTCTAATGATTTTTTTTTAAATTAAAAACAAGAACAACTTTTGTATTATCTTCTGACCTCTTTTTTCTGTCCAGAGATCTCTGTGTGGCGGCAGAAAGAGACAATCTCTCTTTGGTGCTCCTAGCTTTCTCCTACAGAAAAAAGGGAATTATTTTATTTTAGGAGCCACAGAAGACATGAATAAATCTTCTTTTTTCCAGTTTACCAGCTCTCGCAGTTTCCTCTCTGCACGCAGCTCCCTCTCCTGCTGCAGGAGCATCAAGCGATCCATCAATGGCATTTCAAAGAAAATATCATGGATGTCATACAGGGCTGCACGCAACTGAAACGACAGAAAACCATGTAAACAAGCACAGAGAAAGAGGGACCTCTGCTGTCTGCAGAGCGTTACTGCAGTCATACCTGGGCTCTGACTCGCTCCTGTAAAGAGATATCTTGTTCCGAGTAGGTGCTCCTCTTTTGCTCTGCTTCAGTCTGAAATGAGCGGATAAACTCCTGCGTGTCCTGTAAGCACATATACAGTTGTTGAAGCTCAAATGAATGATTTATTAATAGAAACTTGTCGGCTTCTGTTGAATAATCATGTTTTCGTGCGGATGAACGTACCACGATGGTTTGGCGTAGATTCTTTACTTTTTCTGTCTTTAGCAGCCTGCGCACGAGGAAGCCGCGAACGATGGCGCAGATTTGGCAGAACGCTCTCTGCTGCTCTGCTGTCAAAACCTGCAAACAAACCACAAAGGAATGAAGAAGTCCAGACAAAGAACAGCGTCACACACAACGGCTGAAAACAAAGCAGAACAGGTTTATACCCACCAAGCTCAAGCTTGCTCTGGATTTGTTGGTTCCCCGAGTGGAACTCCACAGATAGACAGGAAGCTGGACAGAGGGAAAGGTTACACTAGGATTGGGAAAACCTGGAGAAGAAAACATCACATACTTTCATTGCGGGAATGAACGTTACTGTAAAATGATTCCTTTAAACATGTAGTGGTACCTAAAGTGTGTCCAGGCGATAGCTCTGACGGAGTTCTAACCGGGCTCAGTCCAGGACAGGAAGGACTAATGGCGGGACAGCTGCTGTTCACACTCCTACAGTTCCACCCACAGGGATTTTCACCCACAAAACCCTGTTCCATCGATCTTCTCTCCTCAAGCTCCTACACACAAAAATATTTTTATTTCACGTTTTCTGGCAGAAAAATACAATTTATCGGTGCTACACAAAATATTGATTTGACATACTTTGTGATTGCATGAGCTGACCAAGTGGGGGCACTGTTGCTCCTTCTCCTGCTCAGCGAGGAGCAGAGACATCTTTAAGCCATGCTCCTCTTCCAGGCGCTTCTGCATGCTCTCCAGAGCTTGTGCTCGCCACTGGGAGTCCTCTGTTGGGATTACTACATGCACATTAGTTTGTTTGTTTGGTGACTTTATGAGCTGTTGTGATTGAGCGTGCACAGGCTGTTCCAGAGAGACTTACCTGTGTTGCCAGTTCTGAAGAGGGTTGATGCTTTCATGGCGCTGTTTGGCTCATCATGCTTTAGCCTGAATGTGACGGCGTCAGGTGTTGTGTGTGGCCGTGACAGAGATGAAAAGGAGCTGTCCACTTCGAACGACTGGTTTGAAGGGGCAGTAGAGGTGTGCCGGGTGGGGGGAAGGCGCACAACCCCTGCCATGAAGCGAGGCACTCTTTCTTGACTGCGGTCTACGTGTCCTGCTGCAGTCTGGTAAGTGTTCATCTGACTGTCCAGCGTGTGGCAGCGGCGGCGAAAACCTGCAGTCAGATGATCGTGGTGTAGCACTGTGGCACTAACGGGGCGTCTGTTCTCCAGCTCTGGACTAGCATCACAGTGACTGGATCGACGGTTGGTACCGTCCTTCTTCATGGGGCAACACTGAACGGCGGATGTAAAAGCTGCTGATGAAGCTTCCCCTGACCTTCCTGGGCTTCGAGGAATAAGGTCAGTTGGGCTAATTGGGAATGAGATGTGGATATTCCCCGTGGAAAGTGGTCGCGGCTTGCGTCTATTTGGAAAAGAAAGGACGCTGGGCTCCAGAGGAGGAGAAGCGATTTGTTCTGATTTGCTTGGTGAGACGGATTTTTGAGAGTTGGGGTCATACAGAGTTTGATGGTGGATGGGAGGCGCCCCAATCGGACTATGGTGCAGACTGAATCCAAACTCAACTCCTGTGTCCTTCACAGGATTCCTCTCCTCTTTCAGGAACGAGGCTTCTGGCGAGGGCGTCGTGCTGACTGTGCGGACGGCTTTAGATCCCTGCTGCTCTTTCTTCACGTACTCCCTCGACCGCTTCAGAAGGCTGTCCAAGCTAATATCCTCATCGTCATCTCCTTCATCCTCGCTCTTATCCTGCTTCTCTGCGGCCACGTCTTCTCCTGCTCTGTAACCGTTGAGGGGTGAGATCGCTGGCTCCTTCACTTGAGATCCAAATCCAGGATGTCTGAGGAGTCCGGGAGAGTCAGTAACCAGGGTGTACCCACCGATTTTTGGAGATTGAAAGACCGGTGCCTTGTCCTCCTCTTTGCTTGAAACTTTATGCACCTGGGGGCAATAATAGGAGAGGGTCATATTATTAGAGAGGATTATTTTTCGGTTTGAGCACAGAATTATTTGTTTTTGCACTCAGAAAGTGCTTGTAGCTCCTGATTTTAATTGCTTTAAAACCAGTTTTTCTCTTAACCTAAACTTTGGCATTCATTTGCTTTATTGTCATACCAAAGGTACAAAAGTAATTTGACTCAAATTGCTAACAATCAAATCATTAGACTAGAACTTCTAAATAACCTTGGTGATATTTTTTCTGTATTGTGCAATTTGTCAAGTCAGAAAGATATCTGACTGAGCTTAGAATGTTTTGGAAAACTCATACAGTTTTAAACAAATATCGTGGTCAAATGTCGGGAATTACAATCAACCACTTGGTGGTTCAAAACCAGAAAAAAAAATCATTGTAAACAAGAGGGAATTCAATTTTGACCAATATTTAACAGGGCGTTTTGCCCTAAATGCATTTCTTGCAGATATGATTTTAAGAAGGCAGCAAAAGTTTCATCAAAGTTCATATGAGATGCCAAAAAAGGAGGAATTGTTTTTTTCTAAAAAGTAAAAGAAAATTGAGAAATCCAACCAAATATTGCCAAATACAATTATAAAAAGTACAGCAATAAGAATTCTTAATAAAAAATCCTGACTGGATGATGCAATCACAATTTCAAGGTTATTAAAAATATATTTTTATCTTTAAATCAAAGTAATCAAAGGCCAGATTAGACAGGAAAAGAATAATATTCTATAAAAGGGTTTGAGGTTTGGTTTTAAAAATGTTGAGCAAGAATACTTCCAGAATAATGACACTTCTTATTTTACCTTCATTAAAATGATCTGAGCTTGTTCAAAAAACAAACTGGAACTTTAAACTAAACAGTGTTAATATAAAAAAATGGAAATTGAGAGTTGACGCTAAAGGAACACTTAAAGAAATATTAGTTTTGGATGTGAAACAGAGAGGCTCAGACTGTCCTCAGGGTAAAATTAGAATCATCCACTTGAGGAAATGTTTAGTCAAAGTGTAGCAAAAGCACCAAATGTCAGCAGAGGCAACAGGAAGATGTTACTTCAGCTTTTTTATCTTGAAAAGGGTTAGTTGACACACATGCCTTACTAATATTTAAGGAAACTGTTTGTAAATACAGAAATACACACTGCAATGCTGACCTGATCCAGAATGTTCTGAGCCAGCAGCTTATTTCTCTGCTGGTTCTGTCTGTCCCGCTCCAGCTGGACCGCCTTCTGCTTGTAGCCGCACATCTCGGAGTGTTGCTGTGCGTTCAGCTGGAAAAAACGCCACACGTTTTAACAGTCATCTCCTCTACTACAACACAACAAAGACATACTCTTAAGAGTTTCTAGAAAGCAGCAGCAACAATGAATTCCAAAGACTTCTAACCTTCTTCTATTATGTTTTTGTGCCTTTTAAGGACTCGTACCGGAGTTTAGTCATGTGACTTATTCAGGACTCAATTTGTCAGCAGTCACAAGACAGATGAGTCTTTCAAACATCATCAATTAGCTCTTCTGCCATTCCCCTGCTGATTTAAAAGAACTGTCCTGCAGCTTGAGACAGATTCCCAAGTAGGAACGTTGGAATTATGTGATGGACCAATAGTTGATCATGGAAAGAATTGTCCATATGTGTCCAGATCAGATGTTTTGAGCTAAACTTGAAGAAAAAGATCTTTTTTTTCTCACCAGAGGGGAAAGCACAGCCCTTCCGTAAAAGTAGATGGCAGATTGAGCCTTTAGGGAGAGGAAAGGTTCACGCATCTTGTTTCGAAGTTTCCCCTCTTCTTGCAGTGAGGCCAAACTCCGCAGACAGAACTCCTCATAGCTCTCCATCTCTGCACGCCCACGCATCCGCACTCCGGACAGGAAACGGACACCATGAAGCCACGCCCCCCTCGACAGCCTGATGAATCAAACGTGGAAGTAGATCACAGTTCTGTGGACATGTGAGGTTCCCAGAGGGGGGGGAGCATCTGAGATCATACTGAAAAAGAGGAAAAGGCAGGGCAAAAAACTAAACAGAGAACAGTCTGTTTGCCATCTTTTTCTGTTATCACATTCATCAAATTCCTGTCATTTTTTTCAGAGCTGGTGACTCTTTCCTGTTTCAGTCTCACACACAAACTACCACAATGGAGCCTCTGATCAATAGTTTCTATTTCTGTAACCTCCCTGTCAGCATGCAGGCACAGGAAATGTAATCAGGCGTTAACCTGAGCGCCTTTTTGTTAATAAAACAATGAAAAATGTTAGAAACATATGTGCCATCCATCCATCCATCCATCCATTCATCCATCCATCCATCCACCAGGACGTTGGATGCCTGATCCACGCGTAATCGCGCAGGAGCTGAGATCGGTTTGACTTTCATCCCTCCATATTTCCCCTATTTCCAAACAAATCCCTACCGATGCCTTTACGGATGAAATTCGACATTGAGTCACATTAGGATATATCATTAGTGAGAGGATAACATCGGTCAAAACCCCAGGATCTCCATACCTGCACAACAGAAAGCAGCCTTTCTCCTTCAGTCCCGACGCGTGTAGACGCAGATCGCAGCCGCTGAGGCGCACAAAGCCTCGGCTGTGGAGACTAATTTAGCTCAGTCCCTCTCAACCCCTGTTCGACCACCATCATCATCGTGCTCGTCTCCAACTCTTCCGGCCTCCAACAGCGCCTCCTAGTAACAGCAACACGCTGGAAGGACGCGTTCCAATATGCTGAGCGCGACCTTTCCCTGCAAGCTCCCTGAACGGGACTAACCTTGTGCTTCTACTTGTGTTTGTTTTGTCAATGCAACTTAAAAATATGTTTAATATTTGATCAAATCCATCAAAATGATTAATCCCAGACCTTGATTTATAATTTACAATTCTTTATTTCCTTCTTTTTGTATTTCATTTAACGTAAAAGATTGATTCCTACCCAGACAGATTCATGGTAATCTTTAATAGCTGTTATAAAAACACATTTCTGCACAAAACTGATGATTTGTGGCAGATAAATAAAATGTATTTCATCTATATAGGCTTTTTCCACATTTTATTTTAATGTGATCATTTTAAATGTGTTATTATAATATAAATAAATATGTACTAAACATTACAGGGTCTGGGGTTGCTGGAGTCCAACCCGGCTACTGTTGGGGAAAAGCAGGGTACATCCTGGAGAGGTTGCCAGCAAAATCACACACCCATAAACCCTCATACCTGGAGGATAATTTAAAGTTACTGATATATTATGATATTTTTGTTTTGAATGGGACTAAACCTTAGCTACATTGTGCAATGTAAGTTTTTGAAACTATTTATTTATTTTTTGAAAAGGGGCTTTGAGTGTTTGAGTATTTCCTGGACAAGATCAGAGTTTGGAACGTTTGTTCTTGGAATATTTTCTCATGGTCTTTTGAGTCATTGTGGAGCTTTTTTTTTGTTTGTTCTTTTTACTAATAATTTATCTAAGTCTTGTCAGACAGTTCTATAAACCCACCAGTGACATTTTGTACAAACACGACAGTTTTGTTCTAAACTTTGTTTTACTTTACTCAAAGTCTTCCTATCAGACAGTTTCATATTTACACTGTGCTTTTAGGACTTTCAGATTAATTACGCTGCCCCATTATTATTGTTATTCACCATATCTGGGTTTTGGTTCATCCACTGACATTTTCCAGTGAAGCTACCACCTTGAATTTGACTTGAAAAAGAGTTGCTCTAAGTGTGTTAATGTGCTCCATTAGCTCATAAAATCAGTCCCCTGACCTCCAATCTGTTCAACATCCCATATTGAAGCACACTAACCCTCCTCACGCAGACAATAACACGAGAAGTTTTAAAAATATTTTGGAAATATGTCCCATTAAACAAGGGAGGGAATTTCTTTGTGAAAGAGATTAAACAGAAAGAAATGTTTCCTTGAAAATTAGAGTTTGGGCCAATTGGTTGCATTCGATTTGAATGAGGGGTGCAAAGTTGACCAAGATTCTTATATCTTGCGGCTTGGCTTGTGCAAGCAACATTTTTTATATATTTTTGCCTTTTTGTTCAGTTTTTCAACCTGTTGATACACAACACACATTTTTGGACATTTCTGGCAACACATTTAATCCATTCTCATCTAGGCTAAATAATTTTACCCAATATTTTTGCAAAATTGAAAACTTTGAAAAGGGAAAAAATGTATAGTTATTTTAGTAAAAGCAAAAGAAAATAAATTGATTCTTACATTTAATTTGAATTTAATTTCATCACACTTTCAGTATGTTTAATTTTTATTTGAATTTACATTCAGTGTCATTAGAAATTTAATGAATACATGTTTAAAACAAATCCTTTTCACTTATGATCATTACTATCATCCTCAAATTAAAAAAACATAAGAGTTCCATGCTAAACTGTAAGGATGAGAAAACTGATGAAAATAGCTACGTACCACCTGAGATCAAAGATTCAAAACATGTATTTTATCTTTAGGGTTTAAAGTAAGAGCTGTTGGTAAAAGTTCACATTTAACTTTATTTATTCACTCTCATGCTTTTATATCTGATCTCCCTATGATATGCGCAGGGTTTCAAGCATATCTCTCACCTGTTGTGTTGGAATTTCCTAACTGTGTGAATACATTTAAGTGTTGCTGAGGTTCAGGAAACAAACAACTCCTCCACGCCAGAGTTTGAATCTTTTTGGCCCTCCTCTGTTCCCATCCAGATGATTTGTTGGTTGCTTGCAGTGGTAGTTTATTGTATTTGCACAGTCTAGCCTAAACTTTTCATAGTTGCTGGCCCTCTTAAGAGCCTGTTTGCTCTGTGGACCTCTGACCTGGACCGCTGTTGGGGTTGAACTTCCTGACTTACTCTGCCTGCTGAGGAAATGCTTTTTCCTGCCATTTTTTAAGACAATAACTTCCTTCCTGCTCCCTAATGTTTTATATTTAAACTTATTAAACTTCCATCCTGTGTTTGAGATCCCTTAAGAATGTTCATTTGCATGTTTAACACACAAGTCAATCTCTGCAACACTGTGAAGACAACTATCTTTTTTTGGTGAATCACTGAATTTTGACTGTATATATACATATATATATATATATGTATTATAACAGCTTCACAGCTCATCTGAATGGGCATTAATGGGCTGGGCGATCCGCACATTTTCCTTGTGTTTCTGTAGTAGAGCCTCAATTTCTGACTCTGCAAAGTCAACTTTGGAATCCTAAAAAAAATTGTGACATAAGAAAAGTCAATTAGTCTCTGAAAAAAAATATGTTGCATAAAAACTAACTCTAAGTCAGCAACTCACCTCCTGAGACTTTTGCTTGACACCCACACATGCATGGGATTGCTCATAGCACATCACAATAGGCAGATTCTT
Source organism: Oryzias melastigma (assembly GCF_002922805.2). Taxonomy (NCBI): domain Eukaryota; kingdom Metazoa; phylum Chordata; class Actinopteri; order Beloniformes; family Adrianichthyidae; genus Oryzias; species Oryzias melastigma. The sequence continues at coordinate 12,034,907 of NC_050519.1, forward strand.
TGGCTCTTCGTGAGCTACAGCAGCATGGAACTGGTCACGATGAGAATCTGGATGAGGGAGTTATTATTTTCACTTTCTGATTTGTAAATCCAGTGACATTTTTTCCGGGACTGGGATCTTACCCAACAAGTCTCTGCAGGCGGACAGCATTTTATCCTTAGACACATGGTCTTGATTGTAGGACAAAAGTTCGTTGCACAGTTGCCCAGCGAGGAGCTTCTCTGCCACTCTCTGCCTACTTTCAGATGGGGTTTCCTTTAGGACTTTTTCTATCACTGAAAAACAACACGAGTTATTTTGGCGTTTTCTGAAATTATAATTTTATAGACAACAAAGTTAAATCTGACTTACCTTGAGCTGCTTTTAGACAACTTTCACAATACATGTCTGGTAAGAAAAAAAGACAGATTGTCAACTGATGGGACAGTTCAGCTAAACAAGTGGAATATTTGTTAATCTACTTACGGCGATCTTTCTTTTCAGCTTGTGTGGGAATAAAATAGAGCATACAGATGAAAAAAACGAAGATGTTCATGGTCTTTGGTTGTAGAGCAAACTCTTGGAATCAACAGTAGCAGCAGCCGTATGGAGCCTCGATCAGCTTTTCTTTCACGTGATGTGCTGGTGTCACCTCAGAACAAAAGGATTCCTCCACAGTCAGTCAATGCATTACAGTAGTCCAGTTTTTCAGGTTATGTCTGTCTCTGCAAATATACACCTAGTGGTCTGTCTGTCATTTTAAGACCTTAAAACCTTTTGAAAAAAAAATTCTGGCATGACATAAAAAAGGAAATAAAAAAAATATGTGTTTTAAGGGGAAAAAACTAGTATGAGGAAACATTGTTCGGAATAATATCATACCTTTTGGTATCAATATTGTATTAAAACAATAAGACATTTTAAGAGTGACTAAATTGAAGTAAACATTATAAATCAGACTTTTTAGCAATGTCGTACCTAACTTTGCTTGTCTTTAAATCTGACTTCTTTTAAGATTTTTTACATTTTAAATAGACATAACCTAAACAGTTGGAAAAAGGTGGATACATCCCTTGCATTGTGCTCATTATTATTTCATATTTATACAAGAAATGCAGCTTTAAATAGCTATTTTTTTGTATTGTTTGCCTTAAACATAACAAATTTTAATTTAATTTAATTTAATTTTGTTTTTTATATATCTTTTTATTTTATTTATTTTATTTGTCAGCCCCTCTTGATGTTTTTCAATAGGTCACCGCTAGGTGGCGTTCAATTTCCATCAGTGAAGACACATTTGCTGGTTTATCAGGATTCAAACCACGTCTCCCATATATGGTCATTTTGACTATTTAAGGGCTGTCCGGGTGACGCGTGCGCAGTAGCCGATGAAATTTTAGCCAATGAACGACAAGAGTGACCTAGTGCGGAAAAAGCGAACGGAGGAGTTGAGTCGTCTTCTCTCCGAAGACCAAATGTGCCGCCTGGAAGCAAAAACTTCAATGTGTGACCCGTTTACAGACTTGGCTTCTTGAAGTTTAGGTGAGTACCTCGACGTCTGTGTGAAGATAATAATCCTGGATTAATTTTCGCGCCAACTATTTGGGACCGTCACGAGCGGCAACGAGCTAACAAGCTGTCTGAGTGTTTCTCTGTATCTTTAATCTTCCGTTAATCGGCCTATATCCATTGAAGTAAATACCTAAAGTTTCCTCCGGTACAGTTCTTCTTCGTGTGATTTAACCATGTGTTTTGGGGGTCTTTAATGATTAATCCTAAAGTGTAACTGCCTCAGCTGGATATTTAGTCTTTATGAAAGAAACAAAACAAACAAACAAACAAATGGCTATATTCCATATCTCTACAAGTCACAAAAATGTGAACGAGGATAAAACGGGGATAAAAAGAAAATAAAAAACAGGCACACATGTTGTCAACATCTATTTGAACCTTGTAAGTAGTATTGCATACTGTAACTTTACAACCGGATTAACTGGCATCAAACCGAAAATATCTACTCTTGTATCATCTGACTGGCATGTGCAGTCTGATGCCAAACTGAAAAAGACTATTTCCCTGAACATTTTAAGGAAAAACGATTATATGCAAAATGACAGTGAATTAAAGGTGATTATATTGGTTTCTGTGATTATTTGGCCTGCAACAGCATCAAAGTTAGGCGAACTGAGAGCAGGCCAGATTAGCATTGTTGTTATTTATTTAGATCATTTGCAAGAGTTGTGTTTAGGATAATTTTCTTTTGTATGACTTCTATTTTTCATAGCTTGTTTTATTTTAAAATTTTATTTATTCATAGTTAAATTGACTTGAAAATATAAGTCTATTTGCTACTAGTGTTGTCTGGACTCATGAATACAATAGGGATTTTTCTACTCCTGGACCACAATCTGCACATCAGGGCTGGATGTCGCTTTCATCTTCTAATCATCTTCATCAAAAGCTTCTATGGAAAGGGTTTCTGCTCACTGAGACGTGCAGATCGAAAGATAGAACAGAGCCCTGAGGGTTTACTTGAATGTACGCCGTTATGTCTAACTTCAAATGCAGCTTTTTGAGTCATCATGGCAGCTTCAGATTAGGAAAGGTTTCACTTTCTTCAGGACCTATTCACTGATGTGTTGGCGGAGTTGAGAGTTTCCGATCCCAGAGTATCCAAGAAACATGAGAAATCTCACTTTTTGCTTATAATGTTGATAAACTTTTTTGGAGGAACCCACCTTGATCTCGTTTATGCAATCAATTCGTCTGACCCACAAGATAAATTCTTATTTGATTTTACTGTAAGCTATTTGTTTATTGGAGGTTTAGACAGAAGTTCTTTGAGCCAAAACAGGAAGTCAACACTGCAGTCAAACAAGGAAAGGTCTTCAGATTAAAATCCTGAAGAAAGTGCCCCTTTTTTACCAGCAGATGGCGCCTCTTCCATGATTAAATGTTCATTCAGTAACGTGGCCAAAAATATCAGATTTACTCACACATCTCTGACAGCTTGTTGCAGATTTATCACACCTAAGTGGTGAAGATCTTCTTACCATTAACATGAGATATTGAAGCATGTAATAATGACAAATAGACCTTTGCAGTGAAAATGTATTAATAATTAAGTGTATTTTTAGTGTTTAAATGTAATAAAGGGGTAAGAATTGTACCCAACTTTAGTTTTTATGGAATATTTCATACATAACAGCTTTATATGCGTGTCTTTTGAAGTAAAACTCCGTGTGTGTGTATGAGCATGTATTTATTGCCAGGTTGGACCTCTATTGACTAAATCAGGTGCCTTTTAAATCTATTTGGCCTTTTGTTGAGGTTTAACAATAAATATTTTACTTTAAAAATATCAAATTAAACGTATTGTACTTGTTTGCTTCTTGAAGGTGAACTACATTTATGAAATTCCGTTTAGCTCGAGTCCTTCTAAGTGTTAGTAGCAGGTTTGGAGCTGTCAAATGTCTGGGCAGCTGCCCCTCGGTGCACGTCGTTGCAGCTCTGCTTTCCTCCAATAGATTCAAACTGAGCGCTCTGACCGACAATAGAGGGCCCGGGAGTGGGAGGATCAGCTCGGGAGAGCGATCCTTCTGGCTTTGTTACGCCAGGGAAGCCATTTTGGAAATCTTCTTGTTGTGGAATTGCAGTTTGCAGTCATATCGCTACACGCAAACTTTTCTTTCCTATAGAAAACGGCTCGTAGGTTTACCCGGGTGCGCGTAAATAAATATCCTATCTGGAATCGTGCCGCGGGACGCAGGAGGGGAAGTTTGCGCACCCTGTGTGCGTTTGACGCACGGATTTCGCTCCTTTTGGGATTTTGAAGAATAGAACCTCCATGGATTCAAACCACGCGGGCAAGTTGACAAGTTACCACGAGTAACCTCCAACTGAGACTGTATTTGTGAGCCGCAGGCCTGTGCGCTCACTTATGTCCTTGCTGCGCTCCTTTACCAACAACTGTTTTGACAGCTAACGCAGTGTCGGGCCCTGTTTCCTTAACTACTTTTCATAGATAATAATCAGCTGGGTTATCACATGTTTAGGCTATAAATATGGTCAAAAGCGCGTGCGTTTATGAAGTCATGAATGAATGCGACGAGCAGAAAGAACGGTGCGTCGTTGGATCAAGCTTGTAAGTTAGCGCTGCGTAACTGGCGTTGTTGTCTAAATACATCCACGTCTAAATTTAGCTCTGGGCAGCACCGACGCGTTCAGATGTCACCCACACCGACCCGCTGTAGTCATAGTAAAGTAAATATGTTTTCATTTCTACGGCGTTATTCTGTTGGACTGTTTTGATTCGGCGTCAGGGCGCCGCGGTTTCCCGTGTCCGTCGCAGGTGGTTTGCGTAAAGGAGGCAGCAAAAACATACGCGTTAAGAGGTAAATACGCAGAGATGGAAAGGTGTCTTTCACCCCTTATTTGTTCAGCCTGTTTCTTGTTGCGTTATAGATGAGGTTCTGTCATTACCCAGCCTGTCCATCTCGATTATGTGCACTGCTGGACATGTGGGGAGAAATAATCCTGGCTGATTTTAAGTAGTCCCCTTGGCTTTGGGGTATTTGTTTCCCTTTATCCGTCTTTTCGGCTTGGAGAGTTTGCTCCCATTTAATCAAGATTAGGTTATGTGTTGATTTCTTTGGAGCTGTATTCTATCATAGACCTCTAGTGCACAGTCAAACGCTATTGGGTTAATTCGCCCTTTATAAATGTTCATTTTGCTTATTATTTAGAAATGGGGAGGCTGGAGCTGCAGGTGCAACAGAAAAAACTGTAAATAGGAAGTCAATGCAACTTTGTTTTGTTAACATATACATCTGTTAGTATAGAGGACTGAATCTGTCATTATTGGAGTGTTGGCAAATTGGAGTAGTAAGCATATTGCAGCATGTTTGCTCACTCTGTTCTCACAGAGGAGGTTTCTCTTAACTCTCAGACCGTTGCTTCCCGCCCATTCCTTTACAGCCTGCCCCACCCCTCTGCTCCTTTGCAGTTTCATAATACTAAGCTTATACTTGCAGTCACTGTAGGGACTTGCTGTCCTGCTGTGTGGTCTGCTTAGTCCGACTAGAAAGAGGATTGCCGTTTTCTCTGTCCTGTCTCCACCAGCCTTTTCAGCCAAAGCCTGTTGACTGCCAAAAGAAGAAGAAACCAGCTCGCCTTTTTTATGTTCTTGCTGGTGTCTTTAGTCTACGTTGACCAGAGGCAGCATGCAGGAAGAGGTTGGCTAACTCTCATTCATGTAGCGTTGTTGTGTTTTGAACAGTTCAGAAGCTTCTATTAGCCTCTGTCTGCTGTGGATTTGTTGTGGTTTTTGTCAGATCACTGGTGTAAGAGTAAATGTAAGAAGAGTCAAAGAATTAGCAAGGACTGTTAGCAATGTGTAGGTGCTAAACATGAGAGGACTTGCATTGATTCACAGTACAGACGCACCAAGAGACAGGCTGAACAAAGCACTTAAGTCATCTTTATTTATTTTTTCCTCGTGAATTCTCAGCTGTGATTTTTAAAACAAGACTGTGCCTTTGCATCCTAACTTTTTCAGTTTAAACAAAGAAGAATGACCATGGATTTTTCCCAGCTTCACACATACACGCCTCCACAGTGTTCTCCGGAAAATACTGGCTATACGTACTCTCTCAGGTGAGACCCCGGTGGCGTGCTGCAGAACTGGCAGCAGCATCAAACAATGTTTTAATTACTCGAGATATTCTGTTCAGCTTTAAATCGAGCAATTCTGCTCCAGCTTGCCTTGTAAATGATTTTAAGGTGTGGCAGAAATAATTTCAAACAACTTTCCTTCTCGAGATATGCATGTTTGAGGTTTAGGTGAGTCAGTTTCATTATGACTTTAAGTTTTCTCCCTTGAGAAATTGGGAATCATTGCACAAGACACACAAGGCTTATTTCCAGGTTTCATATTTGCATACCGCTTTTTTTCCGGTTTATGAAAATGATGGTGCCTGTTTGGATTTAGCGTCCCTCCCCGTCTCTCAATTATCTTTCTTTCTCCTTATCAGAGCACATGCTCTTAGCAAAGCCAGCTCTTCACTAGAAAGGTCTGTGCCTGCAGAGGAATGCAGTATTCTTCAGAAATGTCAACTTTATGCCAACAGCTAAAAGACTACTAAAAGGTATTTAGGGTTGGGTCAGTATTTATATTACTTTGCTTTGTTCAGCTTCTAACTAATAGGTAAGGGTGATTGAACGTTTATTGGTAGCAGGTGCCAACCAGCTCTTACGGGAAAAGTCCAAAATAGTCTCACTTCTTAAAAGATGCATTAAAGTAATATACATTATTACATTTAAAGAAAGTACATTTCCTTGTGTTTCAACTCCAATTTTTGGAAAGGGACCTCTGGTCATTTTTTCCTCTTTCGGGTCATTTATGAACAAAGGGAGAAAAGCTAGTCTAACACCAGACTGGAATCTGTTTGGTGACTGAAGGGCTGGAACAAGCTAAGCTTGTTCCCTTGAATGCAGTCAGCTGAGAAGCTATTAATGAACCACACTGCCACAAGTGTCACCCTGATCTCAGGATTAGACTAATAGTTTATGTCTCTTGACTGTTAAAGAAGTCCAAGGTTTCACTGGTTTGTGTCTGTAAAAAAGGCTGTTTACTCTAAAGTCTCCAGAAACCAACCAGATAAAAAAACAAACAAAACCAAAAGCAGTTTCACATCTGTAGTTGCATTTGAGCTGTAGTCAACTCCATTGTTGAGAGCCTCAGCTGAATGGTTTTGGCACACATGTGTTTGTGTAGTGTGTGGTTTACAATTCAAACAGTGCAGGATGGATAGGGTCAGGTGACAGAAACGGTTGGTCCATCTGTTGTTAAATCTCAAAAGGACAGAGACAAGTTTTGTAGCATGGCGCAGTTGAAGTGTGAGACGAGGGCAAGCCTCCATTCACAGACTCTTAAACTACAAGGACCTTGTGCTTATTTCATTTGAAAATGAAAAAAGACAGCGAGGACAAGCTGTCTGAACAGGAATTGCTCTAGCACGTTTTGTGAGAGTTCTCTTTGAATGCTGGTGTATTTTGTGGACTGTTTTCAGAAATGGGATGATCACACTTGCAGTCTTTACAATATAAAACTATCTCAGATAGTAAGTATTTGCAAAAGTTTTTGCCAGTTTGACTTCATTTTCAAGATCCTTTTTTTTTTAGACCTTGTATATTTGATTTTCTCGTGAATTAGATAAGCAAACGGTGTGTAATACAATAATCATCAATTTAAAAGTAACATTTTGCTTTTTTATATTTAAATGATCAGAATTTGATCTCAAGAAAAAAGGCTTAACACATCCAGATACTGAGAGCACATGTGTGTGCGTATTGACTCACATACAGCTTTCATATTTTATGATGTTAGAAGTAGGTCAGTGGGTCCGGGGGCTTCAGATGCGTGTCATCTTTTTGTTTTCCTTTCTTGAGTTTTATGACTGTAACCTGCAGTACAGATGGTGCTATTCAATTCTGTAAACTTGTAATATATGTATGCCAGTTATTTAAATCATGCTGATACAGAGAAACACTGATCTATATTGAAATCTGTTCTTTTAGATCCGATAAATGAATAATGAATGCGTTTTGATTCCTCCATGCAGACAGATGCAGCTGAAGCTGATGCAGCTGGACAGTTGTTGCTCACTCTGCTGTCACAGTTGTTTTTGCATGTGCTTGAGTGTGTCTCAACACCTGCGCCACCAGCCAAATAACTAACGGCAGCAGCTTGAGTTTAGAAATATGACTTTTGCCATACTTATTTCTTTCAACCTTTCTTGAGAAATCTGCAGTGTTAGATAAGTAAAAACTGTCAACTTATATACGTCAGTTGGATGTTTTTGACTTGATTGGAGATAATCCTGCTCACGCTTGGCTAATAATCTTTTTTTTAGACCAGGGTCTTGTTTAGACTTGTCTCCATGGCAATGGAAATGACATTTAATGGCATACTGTAGTACTTTGTCTTGGTGAATGAAAGACACTACCCAGTAGGGCAGAAGGGAAGTGCTGTCAATATGAGATTATGCTGGAAGAATTTTAATATTGACCAGCCATCTTTTTCAAGTATTTACTCCTCTAAAACATCGTTTTATCGCTTAAGGGAATTTCTCTCAAAGAATGTTGTAAGAAGACAAGAAGTGGCAAGAAAACTCTGTTTGCCCAACAGCTAAATGAGAGCGAACTATGTCTGCCCACATTTGAACCACAGTACTTCAGCCAGACTAAAGCAGAAACGACTATTGCACAAATGTAACTCTAGAAGACTTCTAAAATTACACTTTCTGTCCAAAAATGTGCCACATAAAAAGTAAATATAAAAAAAAAGTTACCAAAATGTTAAAACTGGCTTTTTGTCGCAGTCGATTTTATATAAACTAATATTCATGTAGAGAAGAAAAGATAGCTAATTTGGTTTCAGGGAAATTTAATCTCTGATAATTATTTTGCAGAAGTATAATTCTTTCACCTTCGCTCAAAATACAAATGCTCCTCTGTTTCGCTATGATCAATACAAGACGGCGTATCCTAACAGAAGTCCCAGCTCCTCGGTCTTTGGAAGCATGACTCACCTTTAAAACATTTGGACTATCCCGAAAGCTCCCAAATCTTTGTGGGGCAAAGACAATGCTGTTTTGGTGACTTAAGTTGCCATTTTTGCATTGAAAATAACTATTTATAATAATTTATAATCATGGTTTGGAAAAACAAATTGTCCTCAAAACACCCTTCCTTATGCTGTGTGAATTTAAGGTTAAATACTCTGACAAAATGTCAGGGCAGGGCTTTTGCAACCACACTGGAGGTTTTAATGCTGAGATTTACAACCCACATGTTTCCTATAACCTCTGTTTAAAATGTGTTTATGCTTGCCTCCACAAATGGTAGACGGAGAATGTGGAGAAAGTGAGTTCCTAATTAAAATCGCTGCTGTAGACTGAAAGTTCACGGCTTGTTTTGAATTAAAATAAATACAAACATATTTATGTATTTTAAAATAAATTTGTTACACTGTCTGAAAAGTATTATTTGTAATTAGTATATCTTACTGCAGTCAGACCAAGCATTCATTCATTCAAAAGATACTTGGATTTAGAAGTAATAAGATTTTCTTTTTAATTTATAATACATGGCAGATTTATCTTCGATTTGTCATGGCTGCTGGCTACTCCAACAAACTTTCTTGTTCTATTTCCTATATACCCGCCCTTCCCTGTGTGTACACAAGAGATTTGGCTCAGGATCTAACCTAAAAGCTTGGAAAGATTTTTATTTGCTTTTTGCTGTAGGCCAGATTTACTGGATTAACTGCTTATGGGGCTCATTTGGCGTTAGCATACGTTTGCAAATGAGTTTTAAAAAAATAAATGTTTTAAAAGATTCCTACATAAATTATATGACTTAAAGATTTTTTTTATTTGAAAGCAAACATGCAAAACATCTACAGATGAGCATCAGATTCCTAAAACTTCCCGAAATTTGTTTATCACTTTGGTGTTATCACTTTAATTGAATAGAATAGAATTTTATTAATCCCAAACGAAATTATTAAGGTGGCCAGTTGTTCGCATCTACACCCACAAAAAAAAACCAAAAGCAATAAAATATATGACAAAACCATAAAAACATTAAAAAATGAAAATCTATTAATTAATCACAATAAAACCATAAAATATTCAAAAACTGTCAAAACTACCAAACAAAACCTGAACAGACACAATCTGGTATTTATTTTTGAAGTTGGCAAAACTAATTTTTCAATTTACATTTTGTCTCTATAGTGGCAGTATTTTATTGTCTATATTCATAACTTAAATGTGTTTTATTACGTATAGGATATGATTTCTTTAGTCAGAAAAAACTACCACTTCAGACTTGTAGCACCGGGGGAAAAAAAGCGATCAAAATAAATGACTTCTCCTAAATAAGATGACACAAACTAACTGCTCCACGTGAACTTATTTGGTGCAGACTACTCCACAAGCCTTATCTTCTTTTATGACTTATAATTGCTTTTTTTTTTGCACTCTAAAACTTTGAAAATAGCCTTTGCTGGAGAGTGGATCTACTTGTGCCATTTCTACCAAGCTTTTTCATGTCAAGGAGCATTTCTTCCAGTGAAATGATCAGGACTTGGCAAGTCTGAAAGAGGGATTATAATTATCAGATTCTGCAGCTTCCTCTGTAGCAAGGACAACAAAAATGCCTTTGCAGCACAGAATCCCTGTGCACCAGGGGTACTCTGAGTCTGTCCTGGAGCTCGTAGTTCCTCCAGATCCTGCATTCTGTTACTGTTCAGTGTTATGTTAATAAACCAGGATTGTGTTGAAGTCAGCACCCGTAAGCCTATGACGGTTAATTAGGCTCATATTGAGAGCATGCTCAGTACAGACTATCTGCATGCCTACAGTTTTCAGTGAATTACAACATTGAATCTATTCTGGTCCATTGAAATGGGTTTAAATATTATAAACTGACAAATTTGATTACATTTTAAAATTTGACTATAAAAAATGCACATATATATATATATTTAGTTATCGGTTTCAAAGTTTTAGCTTTAGCTGGTTGGCTAAAGTTATTTATTAAGTTAATTGATGGTTACCATTCGTTACACTAACACCACTGTGTTTACTGAAAAGGTCAACTTCCGATCAGAATAAGAATGGAGTCGCCGCCTGCGTTTTGTAGAAGAGCCAGTTGGCTGAGCAGACAGCAGACGCACTGAGAAAGAAAGCACATAATTGGCTCTCACTGGGAGGGTGTAATCCGTTGGACCACAGGGAGGGTCAGGGAGAAACCTGCACAATGCAAATACGTGCACATTCGCACGAATTGCTAGTTTGTCAGTGTGGTCCTGAGACTTTGGCCTCACTATCCAGGGTCACTGCATGACTGGGCCATAAAGCTGACAGCTCTTACATAAACAGAAAAAAATCTGTAATAAAATACAGAAAATAGATTGTTTTGGTCTGTCCAGGTTAATTTTACTTTTCACTCTACTGAGCATTCAGGAATGAAGAAAATCTGTACTCTAGCATTAAAAATATCTCTCTGCTTTCAGCGTTGACTCAGGCTGGTGGGTGTGCCCCATTTAGTGAGTCATGGTGTGTTTCCACTTACTGTTGGCTCAACATTTTTTTCCATTCAGTTCCCTCACATGCAGATGTTTACTTTCCTATTTGTCTATTTAGGAGACTCTCTGAGCCTTTTGTCCTCTTTCCCTCATGATTTGGTTATTTCCGGTCATAAACTTCTGCTGCTGAGAACAATGTGTGATGACTTTATGAAAAAAAGTTTTTATCTGAGGGTAAAAAAGGAAAATTTAAAAAGAACTTCTGTCCCTAACCCCTCTTTTTTATTGACTTTCATCTTAATAACAAAGTCTTAAAATGAATTCCAGGACATCTTGATGCACATCTGACATGGGAAATAGTCATTTGTTCAAAGTCACCGAGCTAAATATAGAAACGACAGGAACTGCAGCTCTAGAACAAACATAGCACCAGCTGGAGCAAATATAGGAAGTGGATTTCTGTTTCTCTTTTTTACATTTTTTTTCTACGATGTTGGCAGTTGTCTAACTTTCCTGCTCGTGTTTCTTCCTCCTCCTTCTTTTTTTGTGTCAGTTCCAGCTACTCCACTGCAGCATTAGAGTTTGAAAAGGAGCACCAGATTGCTCCTGTGTACGAGTCGCCCAGAATGTCACGGCGAAGCCTGCGTCTGCAGAGCAGCGCCGGTCACTATGACAACGAGGGCCTGGCTGATTACTGCCATAACCAGAGCAGCAGCTACACCAACAAAGAGACGCGGTACGTCCACGATTAAATACTTGATAACTATAGGTCCGCTTGTCAAAGTAACTGTTGATTTATAACTTCTCTATTAGCTACTTTGGACAAAATATGACATTTGCATACACATGCACATACACATACTCACTTCCTAACTTTGTGTTTTCAGGACGGTTCGGAGTCGAAAGCACCAGCAGCAGCAGCAGTCTTTGTCCAGCTCAATGTCTTTATCCTTGAGCCAAGTGGCCACACCAAGGCAAACCCTATCCTTCTCAGCTGTCAGCACCCCGATTGATGGGAGCAGCAGAGTTCAGGAGAGCAGCACAGAGTCTGAAGCATCTCAGCTCACATCAGCGTACAGCAGATCTCAAATGAGGAAACAGAGCGTCTCCACTATCAGCACCACCTCTACTGTGGACGTATGCTGGGGTCAGTGCTCGGATGGTTCACCAAAGACCTGCCTTGGTTTTCAAGCTTCTTTTGTTGGTGTCTTTCTGGAAAAAATCACAAGATTTAATAGTTTATAAGATTATTTTAGTTTGCTTAAAATCCATTTATTTTGATCCTGTTTAGTTACCAAATTAGTCACATATCTTGGCTATAAGCAACTAGTAATTTATTGCCCACTAATTATGATCTGTAAGTAAAATCAAACATGAGAACAAATAAATGTTTTTAAAAGAAAATGAAATCAACAGATGTTTTAGATGTTGTCTAAAGGTGTCCATCAATTCACAAAAACCAAGTGAATTGTTTTAAGTACTTTTTCAGTTTCCACAAGTGTGCATTAAATCCTTAAGTCACAGATTGAATACAAACTTTATTGTTTTTACATAATTATTCTTCATTAAGTCATTAAATGTATATACGTTTTACTAGTTCTAGTTGAAAACTGAGCTCAAAGTTTCCCCCCTTTTTTGCAATGCCTAGATATACTATTCTAGAGTAGCTGCATTATAATCTCTACGTTTGTCTTTTTCTACTGTAGTTCAGAGTTCAGCTCACAAATCAAGCGCCAACGGTGGAGCCAGCTCGTCGAAATCCCACGTGGCTCTCAGTAACGGATACATCTGCAACAACTGTTCTTTGCACTCTCAGAAAACAAACACTTGCACAGCGAAGTCGTCATGTCAGGCTCAAGAACTCTCCACCCAAGCTCTGTCCTCCTCATCATCCTCGCCCTTCACCAGTGTGTACACCAGAGACAGGAGTCGAAAAAATAAGACGGGTGAGGAGGCGGAGTCTGGCACATTTTTTTCCCCTTTTGCCCAATTTCATGAGGTTTGAGCTTGGTGTTCAATGAGAATGTAAACTCAGACTTTATTTGTATAGCGCCTTTCATTCAGCCGGAGCACAAAGCGATGTTAAAGTGGATGTTATTCTTCTGCAGGCGTCCTGATGTCAGTGTCTAACACGTGTATGCGCTACAGCAAACAAGCCCTGGTCCCCATAGTGTCCTTAGTCACTCTTCTCCTCAGTAGTGTGGTTCAGCTGGGATCAAGGGCTGTAAGCCTGACAGGAAAAGGTACACAGACAAACTTCCTTTCATTTCTCATTTTCCATGTATGTGGTGTAGCTCAGTTTTCCTCATTGAAGACAATCTATTTCTAGATTCTTCTTATTTTATCATTTTATGTTGTAGTTTTTTTTTTCTTTTTCCTCACCAACTCTATTTTCTCCACTTGGACCCACCTTTTTGGGATTTGTTTCAACATGAAGTTCATTTCTTCCCCATCCTTTCACAACTGTGCTATGCCATAATAAGTGTGAATGTTGACTAAGAGTGAACCGGTTTGCCACCAGGTATTCCCACAGCATTTTTGGACTCGGTGAGACGAGCATCATCTTCCAGTTTGTCCAAAATGTGGCTATTTAGGTCAAACATTCTCCGCAGGATGATTGGCTCCTCGGAAAAATACTATGAAGATTCAGGTACTTGCTGATGGCGCCTGCAGCTTCTCTCCTGCTAATATTTTTTTCTTTCTTTTCTGGCAAATTACTGCTTTATTTAGTCAGAGGAAACCTCATACAAAGTGTGAAGGCTTTTTCAGAATCTCATCCTTTGCATCTGTCTTGTATTTGACATTCACACTCTTCCAGCCCTCTCTGTAGGAGAAGATAAAGTTAGAACAAAACTACACAGACCAGCTGTCTTCTGACTGATGACATTTGTTTCCTTTTTTTGTTAAAATGAGCTTGAGTGCAGGTATCCTTACAGGACAACAAGACAGTCTTGAAGTTCTATGATGATCTACATTTGTGCAGTTGAGCCTCAGATTTCAGCTATCATAGGAATAGCTGCTGTTTTAAGTTAAAGTTGATTTGATTCAGTTTTATTCCCTTTAAACTCTAGGATGCAGCAGCTGTTCTTGTTTATCCTGTTTCATGTAAAATTAACTCTTATGTTCTTTATGAATATTCTTCTGTCTCTTAAATCATATTTTCATATGTTCAATTTAAGTGTTTGTGTTTGTTGCAGCTCATTCGTCTATCTCTGGAAGCACAAATATAAGCGATCAGTCGACAGAAGACGCCTCACATCTTAATCTCAACGGCTCCCAGTGTAAGCTCCAACACACCAAACGCGTACTCCCTGTTCACTTTTGTTCCTGTCTGCTTGTTTTCCCAAGTGCGCTCGTGACTGACAGAGTCAATGATATGCGTAACCTCTGTCCAAGCTACCGAGCAGAGGTTGTGTGAACCGCTTTAACTCGTCAACAGCCTGTTGACTGTGGTGACCTGCAGATGCTTTCTTAAATCTAGAGGCTACTTTAAATCTACTTTAGGATTCACTTAACCCCCAAAAATCACCAGGCCTCATTAATCACTATTTTTACTGCGGTTTTTCTTCAAAATTTTCTGTTTGGTTATAAAAAAAAATATTCATGTTTGTCTTTTTAACTTTTTTTGTATTAAAAGTGTTTATAAAGTGCTAATTGGCTGCATTTTTTTCAATTATGGATCTTTCTTTTATTTTTTTAATTTATGGAAAAGTTTTCTTATGTTTTTTGAATAGTTTTATCAAAACTGCTACTTTGTTCACCTATTTTCTGTCTTTTCTTCTCTTCCTTTCCATGATTCTGTTCTAAACAGGCAATGACAGTACAGGGAAGCATTATTCTGCAACCAGCACGGTCCTCCTCTCAGAGCGCTCCAGGTCCAAAGGTGTGGTGGGAGCACTGTGGAGTGTCTTAGTTTTCACAGGTTAAGCAACACTTGGTTATCTCTGAAAGGAAATAAAAAAAACATTTTTATGCTAAGTAGTAATTTAAATGACTCATAATTACATTTGTCTTCCAGGTTACGGTCTCCTGCTGCCGGGTTACGTTGTGGTGAAAGCCAGCAGCGCTTTGGCTTCAGGGTTTTACTCTGGAGCAAAGAATCTGCTTTCTTGTTTGTGGCTGCTCGTGACAACTCCAGGTTGGTGTCACACACCCTCTTAAAATATTCAGCCCTACTTTTTAGTTGTTAGACATTTTGAACAGCATCGTGTGTTTTTAAATATTTCTAGTGAAAGCAAGCAAAGGTTTACTTTGGTTCCTTGGGAAAGGATGGTACCAGCTGGTGTCTCTGATGTCTCTCCTCAACGTCTTCTTTCTGACACAGTAAGAATTTATTTTAAAATGTTTCGGCACAAATGGAAAGGAATTTATTGTTATTTACAACTTTATCATGTTTTTACGTTTTTTCAACAACATATAAAGGTTCTAAATAAAGTTTAAGTCAGTCCATAAAAACAAATATTTTATGTTTGGCTGTTTAGCTTATAAAATGAAGTGCAAAATAAAATGAAACAAAACAAGTAGACAGGTTAAAGCTTTTTTTTCTGACCCGCTTTGTCTTTTACTAAAGGTGTTTTTCATTTTTTGTCTGTCAGATGTGTTCCCAGACTCTGGAAGCTCCTGCTGTTTCTTTTACCCTTTTTACTGCTCCTCGGTAAGTGTTTTTTTTTTTGTCCTTTAGAGATGTAACCCATTTTAATTCAGTGAGCACATGGTAAAAATCTCTCTGTAAAGAAGCAGCGAGTGTCCTAAGCCTCCCTAGAGTCTGCTGCAAAGCCAGCAGCAGATTTGGGTCAAGTTCCTCAGAGCTTTGCTGCAGTTCAGACCTGATTTGGCACTAAATAAATAAATATTTATCAGCATCTAAATGAACTGGTAAATATATATTTATACCAATGATACGTGATTATAGTCACTTTTAGATGTAGGCAAGGCAAGGCAAGTTTATTTGTATAGCACATTTCATGTACAGAGACAATTCAAAATGGTTTACATAAAACATTAAAAGAAACAATCAAAAGAAATAGTAAAAATGTGATCATTAAAATAAAATTAAAAGAAAGTAAAAAGATTTTAATTTAAAACAAGCAAGATGTATCAATTAGGGCTGTCAGATTTGTCGCGTTAAAACGCATTAATCTGACATGTGCTTGACGCCGACAATTTTTTTGACGCATTAATCGCGGACTTTCTCATACATGCCTTTCCATACCGCGCGCGGGCGGGCGCTCCGCCCTCCAACTCACCGGCTGCTCTCACTAGATCACAGGCGGGTCTCCAACCACCGAGCTGCGAGCTAAAACCGGCCGGCGCTAGGACCTGGAGAGCTCCTGCACCCTAACCCGGCTCCGGTTCGCGTCCAGTACCACGTCTGGTGGTACCGGCTCGCGTCCGGCGCTGCGTCCCGAGAGCTGCAGACCCCCAACGTTCCGAACAGCAAGCTCACCGGGGGACATTTTAAATGTTCTGGAGGTTTAAGCGTGATCCAGCCCCAGCATAGCGGTCTGTCTGCTGGCATATTCATGGCGTGAGCTCTGCTGGACACGTCGCTGCATCGAGCTGCAGCCAGAGAACGTGGCGGCAGTAACAGACTGTCAAACTATCCACAGTGTATCCCACTTTTCTCAGTCTTTAAGGTTTTAAAACACATAAGTTCATTGGAAATGATAAATCTCCATTTCATTTATTACTGCAGTTCAGCAGAGGAGGAAAATATTTGGTCCTGACAAAAAATGAACATGAAAGTGTTATGGAAATTTTATTTTTGATGTTTTTAATTTTATTTTACTGAACGTTGATTGAAGGTTTGAATTTAAAATGCCCTTCACTTGCACTTGGGCTTTTGTTAGGCATTTTATGTTACAGCCTTTTATTGTTAAGAAAGTTTATCTCAATACAATGTTACTAAATAAAGTATTTCTGATGAAAACTATTAATTTTGTCATTCTTGTTTTCATAATTAATGTAGAACTACTAAATTCCACAAACCACACATTTTTTTTTCCTTAAAAAAAGGCCACATGTAAATTTGCGATTAATCGCGAGTTAACTCCAAAGTGCGATTAATCGCGATTAAAAAATGTAATCGCCTGACAGCTCTAGTATCAATGCTTTATTTTAAACATTGGGACTATGATGAATGATTCCATAGTTGAGAGCTTGTTTTTTTTTTCAATTGTTTGGTTGCAGTTCTAACCTAAAACCTGAACCTTCTTTGTAGTTTTGTGGTTGTGGGGCCCGTCCGCTGCGACTCTGTTCGCCTACCTTCCAACCATAAACCTGACCGAGTGGAACCTTGCATCTCCATTCTCCTTCTCCAACTTTAAGACAATCCCCGCTTCTGTCCCTGCAACTGAGCCTCCAATGAAGCAGGGTCCAGTCGCCCCGGTCTCACAGGCAACGGTAACTATTACTGATGGAGTAAAGTTAGTAAATCTTCAGTTTGAAGTCCTGTTCTTTTAAAATGCATAACTGACCTTTTAGTTTTTAACACTTGGGTGTTTCTGTCTACATCTCCACCCTCAGCCGGTCCTTCCCCCTTCTGCGACCTTGAATGTGGATTTAAAGCGTCTTGAAGATGTGGAACATCAACTGGCTCTGTTGTGGGAGCGAGTTAAGCAGGAGGACGAGCAGCAGGAGCAGCGTCATCAGGACATCTTCAGCCTGTACACCAAACTGAGGGAGCAGCTTCACACGCAGACCAACAGAGAGAGCCTGGGAGTGTGGGTGTCCTCGCTCCTGGAGGAGCGACTGGGCACGCTCAGAGAGAATCTAGAGCAGGCGAACACACAAAGAACACAGGTAGGAGGAGGAGAGCATGACGGCTTTACAGGATGACCCTTAGACTTTTGACTTTTTTTTAAAGCCCATGGAATCTTGTTGTGTTTTGTGCAGAGTGAAAAGCAGCAGGAACAACAACAGGAGAGTCAGGATACCCGGCTGGCTGAATTAGAATTGCTGCTCAAAGCTTTGTCTGTCAAAACTGAGGTGAGAGAGATGGATTTTCTGTATTTAAACACTTTAATTTGTCTATTTAATGGATGAAATAAATGCTGTCAAGGCTGATTCATGAGAAAGTCTTTCAAATGTATTGTTTAGTCATATATTTGTAATATAAAGGAACCAAAGTGTAATGCTTTAGAGACTACTGAAGTTATGAAATGCAGTGGGATGAAAAGACATTTTTGAGAAAAGTTGAAGAGAACTGAAAGGATTCAAGACCATTTGTGTGCAAAAAAACGTTTGTTCTGCTTTAAAAAGTATTTATTTTTTGCTTTTTTTGCTTCACTCTATCAGCGACTCCTCTTTCATCGGTGAAGGTTGAATGCTGTTTTTCTCGCTGTGATGCTTGTCGTGTGTGTTTCAGGAAATGCAACAGAAACAGCAGCAGTACGAGCGCTGGAAGGAAGAGAAGGAGAAGGAGGTTGTCCCGCCAGCAGTAGAAACACCTGTGAGGTACAGAAGATGCAACAAATGCTTTCAACTTCAAAATCTAAACTAGCATTTTGCAGACGGCACTTTTACGATCTGACATGTTTGTGTCTTCCCTCAGCGTGGGTGTGAAGCAGGAGAGCCACGATGCTCTGCTGGTGGAGGTGCAGAGGCTGGAGGCGGAGCTAGCTAAAATCCGACAGGAGCTACAGGCGGTCGTTGGATGTAAGGGGAAGTGCGAGCAGCTGGACACGCTGCAGGAGACGGTTAGTTAGGTCTTTTGATTTTATTTAAAATGACCACATTCTATAAAAATGTTAATTCACTCAATTTTTTGTCATAGATATCAGCACAGGTGTCGTCGCAGGTGCGCAGAGAGCTGCAGGTGCTTTTCTTTGGACCAGAGGACCAGCAGAGCGAAGTACCGGAGTCCCTGATCAGCTGGCTGTCCCAACGCTACGTCAGCACACCGAATCTCCAGGCGGCGCTGGCCTCTCTAGAACTGAACATCCTGAAGAATATATCGCAGCAGCTGGAGCTCAGCCGAGCCCAGACTGTGACTGAAGCCGAGTTCAAAGCCCAGAACATGGTTCAGACAATCACCGGGACTGTCCAACACACGTCATCTTCAGAAGGACTGACAGAAGAGGTTCATATACTCTTGTTATAGCTTTTTTTATGTTGACAGCATGATTAATAAAGTTAAGTTTTTTGTTACTCAGCAAGTGAAGCTGATTGTCCAGAACGCTCTGAGGCTGTTCTCCCAGGACAAAACAGGCCGGGTGGACTACGCCCTGGAGTCTGGAGGTAAGGAGAAAGTTTGTTGGTCATCAGCCCTAATTCAGGTCACTAGTTAGATCTGTTGTGCTTTAAAGTGATTACCAAGTTAGATGTTACATAAAGTCTCAGTGTGTGTGTTATGCAATAAGGGTTAAGGTATAAGCAGGCTGGAGGACAACAGGGTATTACCCCGTAAAGCTCCTGCTCTATTGTCCAGATACTTCCTTCTGTCTGTTGACCGGACTGATGTGGATTTTCCCAGCTGTGCAGCAGATGTTCACTATTGAGATTGGGCTAGAGATGCATGTCACTAACATGACAAAGTTTAAAAAACTTAAAAAAGTCAGCAGAAATGACAGCTGAGTTTTTGTGCACATTCAGGTGGCAGCATCCTCAGCACTCGCTGCTCGGAGACGTACGAGACCAAGACGGCCCTCATGAGTCTGTTCGGCCTGCCGCTCTGGTACTTCTCTCAGTCTCCGCGAGTCGTCATTCAGGTGAGGGATTGATTTTATCCCTTTAATTTCGCGGCTCTTGTTTAAAAACTCAAGTAAGTTTGTTTGTTCTCCTCTCTTTAACAGCCGGATGTGTATCCCGGTAACTGCTGGGCGTTTAAAGGCTCCCAAGGTTATCTGGTGATCAGGCTCTCCCTAAGAATCTTACCAACATCCTTCTGTCTAGAACATATTCCTAAAGCTCTGTCCCCAACTGGAAACATAACCAGTGCTCCACGCAACTTCACTGTCTTTGTAAGCAATGCTGACAAATATCCATGTAAGGGAGTTTTGTTTTTCTAATTCAAGTCTGTAATAGTTATGATGTGTATTTTTATTTGTAGGGTCTAGATGATGAGTACCAAGATAAAGGAAAGCTGCTAGGCCACTACACTTATGAGGAGAACGGGGAAGCATTACAGATCTTCCCTGTGAAGGTAAGTGGCCTCACCGTTATAGATGAATCTCTTAAGTCAGACAGACTTCAATCAGCACTTCCTGTTTGGTCTTTTCTCAGGAGGAGAATGACAAGACTTTCCAGATTATTGAGGTGCGCGTGCTGTCCAACTGGGGTCACCCTGAATACACCTGCCTGTACCGCTTCAGAGTCCACGGAGAGCCGCGGCCCGAGTGATCCAGACATCACCAACCGATTACATTGAACCTTCTCTGTACATAACACTCACTGCTTCAAAGCCAGGGGGATTCTGGAGCGTTTTATGCGCGGCACAGAGGTTGTGGATATTTAAAGGGATGTGCCCAGAGTGAGTTAGGGAGGTGTTTTTATTAATTGTTAAAAGAAGCGCTGAAGTGTTGAGGAATAAAAGGAGAAACTGAACGTCGCATGAACCTCCCAGCCCCCTTTCATTGCACTGAATCTGCTCTTCAGGACACTAAGTTTCCTTGAGCTAACAAATCCAGCCCTTCTATTCATGGCTCATTTTCTTTCTTCACACACTGTTCTCTTCTTTTTTTTGCATTTTGGTCAACCTTTTCCTGTCCAGACATGTCACTACCTTTGTGGCTGCAGATGAACTCACCACAGATACATTTAGGTCGACTTCATTTAGAGCTTGATTTCATATTTTCTTGCATCCATAATGGGCTTTTTCTGAACTGAATATGCTGCCTTTGGACAAGCTCTGAATGTTTGCTCAAGTGGAGCTTCGACGCAAGTTTCCTTTAATCACATGACAACACTAAAACCACTGACCTAAGCTAACTGATTAGCTCTGAGGCTCTTCATGTGTACATTACATGGAATTTATGTCTAATAATTGCTAGACTTAAGAAATAATGCACGCATGTGACTCCTCAAGAAGCATTTACCACTATGCTCTAGAACTTTTGCATCGTGGATGTAAAAGGTTTTCCTTCCTCAGCATTTGAGTCCTGTGCCTGGATCTTTAAAACAAATGCATTTCTTCTTCTGTGAGCTTTCATTCCATTTTTTTTCTTTTTTTCTTTTCAGCAAACGTCCTTTTCCTCACATCTGTTCACAACTCTAAAACTTTTGAAAGAATGTAACCTGTACATTTTACTGTTGATAGTTGGTCCTTTATATTAAAAACTTTTATCAGTGTTGCTTTCTAAAAAAAAGTTTTAAAAGTCATTATTTTTATTGTATTATTTCTACTGTTACCTATGGTTTTCCTTTTTGATTAATTGTGGGTTTTGGATTGAAAGGATGCACTGCAACAACTTGTCAAAAGGTTTTTGGGCAAGGTCTTTATAATTTGTTTAAAAATGGGGTATATTTGCATCTATGGGTTAGTCCAAAAGGTTATTTGTAAAAAAGGTTTTCTTCAATATTTTATTTATTAAAAAGTTTATTAGTGGCTGCAAGGTCTAAGTAACTACAATGTATATTTTTGTCAAAAAGGTGTTCAGTGCATTTTGAAATCTTTTTGTTTGTTTTTTTTTTTTTAGATAAATTGCTATTTTTGTTCATTATATTTTGTCATGAGATGACTTAACCTGCTTTGGAATATAATTCAATAAACCCATTTTAAGGAAGTTTTGTTTATATGTTTTCTTAAGGTTTACTTGGTTGGAATTCTGTGTTTCCATTTTATGAAACGATCTTGTTTTGGCAAGTTTTGTTGATTCTGATCTCATTAATTTCCTTTTTTTAGTATAAATGTTGAAATTCTTTCAAAAGTTTGATTATCTATGGTGACATTTTCCAATGATCAAGGTACTCTGGATATAATGGTGTACTTATTTACTTTTCTTTTTTTTTTTACCATTGTAGCTAAATAACCCTTAATTATTTAACTAAAGCAAATGGGAGAGGCACAGATATTTGCCTTTTTTTCCTCCAAAAGTTAGTTTACCAAATTTAACAACAGTTTTTTATAAAGGATATTATTGATTAGAACTTTGACACGCTTCACTGCTGTTGACGTCACGAACAAGATCTCTGCTGCCCTCTGGTGCCGAGAATAGGCATCGCACGGCTGCTTCTGGGGAAAGGTTTGTTGTTTCGCTAATTTATTTACTTATTTTGTCTTTTTTTATATAAAAAAAATGAAATATAATGATTATAAACCACTACGCATTTCGTTTTTATCCCATCCAGAGATTGTATAAAACCATGGGTCGATTCATTAATTCTTGTTTACACCGGAAGTCGGTGTGTTGGTGTTCCTTGGCAACCCGAGAGTCCTTAGCAACCACTGTGGAGCATGCAAGCTAAGCAATGGGAAAGAAAACGCGTGTAAATAAAAATATTCGGCAGAAAGTGTGTAAAGGTAAGCTGTTTATTAAAAAAAAAATCTGATTTAGTGTGAATGTACAAATAAAAGTTGAATTCTGAAGATTCTGAGGCAGAGCAGCGTAGACCTTCCAGTGTCCAGCTAGCAGACAGCACCTCAGTGAGTATTCTGCACAGCATCAGTCTGCCGTCACTCACCTATTCTATTACCAATGCCAAGGTGAGCCTAACAAGCAGTTATGCTTAAATTAGGCCTGCTCGATAAAGATAGTAATAAAATAATGTATTTTTATTAGAATAATGATGATCAAGAAGCCATGTCTGGAAAAACTCTCCTCCCATCAGAAGCTGATCAAACATTGTTATCTCGTGAGTGTAAAATGAAAATTGTCCATTTTAACATCCCAGCCACTTTATTATTTAAGAATATGATTGTATTTAATGTTAGATCCTGTCTTGGCTGTGTTGGAGACAACAATCTTTCCGGTGCTTCTACCTGGACTGGAGGCTTTGCTAAAGGAAGCACGGAAACGCGGCTGTTATAAGGTAATACTGGAGGATGTTAAATTTGCTCATAACTGTTTTTTCTCTGTGTATAACAATTTGATTGTTAACTTGCACCTCCTTGATTTGTGTTTCAGAGGAAATTCACATCATTCCTCCCTCGCGACTTCCTGACGGAGTGGCTCTACAAGTAAAAAGCCTCTCACAAAGATGCATCACACAACAACACATATTATATTGTCACTCAAAATGTCAAGTTGTTGGTTTGTGTAAAAATTCCGTGTCATGTTTTTCTCTTTTCCTTAGTCATAATCCTTGCAGACGGGGACAGGTTCCAGTGAAATTTCATGACATCCCCTTTGTTAAGGATTGGCTCAGCGTACAGTAGGTTTCCCTAGATGCATATTTAGTTATTTTTTACAATTTTCCATAATTTATTAATGGGAAATTAATAGGAAAATAGATGTGTCCCTGAAACCACAGTTCATTTGTGACTAATTACACTTTATATATTTTTTTCCCATCAGCCCCAGGCCTCCCATCCCTTTATTTTTGCAGCTCAGTAAAGCTCAAGCTGCTCTCCTCATCCAAGCTTTTTGGCGAGGATATAAGGTACAAGCACTTTCAACAGTTAAAAAAACTGATTTGTTCAATTTATCCACGCTTCTTAACATCTTCTGTGTAAAAAATGCACAGAACTTACAAGGACACGAAATGTTGTCTTGCCTGTGTGGCCACCGCTCTCTTGTGTGTGTGCATCAGCCTTCATCATGTTCTTGTTGTATAATCCCATCTCCCTGAAAAGCCCCTCTTCCACCGCCGCTGCTGCAGTTTCATTCAGCAGCTTGATTATGTCATCAGTGATGCCAAGCTTTAATTCCTTCCTGTGTGGGCGCTGTGCTGCTCTGTTATAAATAGTCATACACAGACATGGCCAGAAGCAAACAGCAGCAGCTCTGCAACACTTGCACTCCGATGAACACATTCGTCAGAGGGCGGAAGGAGACCAAAGGTCATGTTCGTTCTGTCTAGCATTACAAGATTGGCTATAGTTCTTACTTAGAGGGAGGAGGGGTCCGTCTCAGTTTCACGTAAAAAAAAAAAAAAATCATTGGGAGTAAAAAGAAGGGCAGCTGTTGTGTCATGTACAATAACATCACACTTGCACTGTCAGATTCAATGTGTCTGTAGATGCATACTGGAGTGTGGAGGCACTTTTGGACAGTAGGAGGCAGCACTTCTCTGCTCTGAGGTGGCCACAGCAGTGCCTGTTACTTTTGACTGTTTACATGGAACTGAAAGAGGGTTCAGGACGCTGCAGACAGACAGACACTCACCAGGAAGCAGAGACACATCCAGAAAGACATGTTTATCACAAAGCCGGAAGATCAAAAATCTGGCTTTGACGATCTTTAAAAGGGATTATAAAAAAATAAAAAGACAGCATTTTGTAAGATAAGGGAATTTGTTCACTTTTTTTCCATACAGTTACAGATGGAGGCAGAGAAAAGCAGCAGAATCGGAAGTTGAAGAATTATCTTTGACAGACTCATGACCTAGTTAAGAAACACAAGGTGGAGATTTTTTTTCCATCTTGTGATGAATATATTCATATATTTTCTAATACTAACATCACAGTTAACACATCTAATGTCTAAATTAGAATTGACAAACTAAATTATTAAGATTTTAGGTAAACTTTAGACTGATCTGTACAATACACCTCTTTTGATCCCCATTTTTAGCTGTTATATAACCCAACTGATGCAGCACTGACTCCCTGACTGCAGTGTGTGTGTGAAAGTGTGTTGTGGTAAGAAAGACAGACAGACCGAAGCCCGACAACTGGGAGCGGAGAGTATTTTTGTGGAATGGAATTTTATCCCTCCATTATTAATCTCCTTCATCACAACACAGACGACTTGGGACGAGCTGCAGTGGAGACGATTCACAAAGGCACTCGGCCGCTCACATCCATTCCCCGAACAATGTTATCGTCTCCTGTTTCATAAACTTATAACCACAAAGAGCTGCTCCGTCTAAAAGTATTGCATAATCTTCTTTGCAACTGTGTTAGCTCTAATCCACGTATCCATGCCCGCTACTGTAATGCACGGACACGAACACATGCACATACACTATACTGATCATTGAGACTTATCAGGATTACTCAAGTCTGGTCAATGGAGTTAGAGGCAATGCTGAGTAATAAAGTAGAACTTAGTTATACATTTTTTAAAGTTAAGACTATAAAAATTATATTTTTGTGATAAAGTTAAATATTTTTTGCCAATCTAAAAGAGAAACTTAGATTTTATGCAGCATCACAAGTCAAATAAAGTAATATTTCATGTTAAAATTGCAAATTTTGTGATTTTAATTTAAAAAAAAAGTTAGAAACTGAGTTTTATGTGAGAAATCCCTGTTAAAACATCACATTTTAATCAGTTTCGGCCCCACTGCTTGGGGTGCTATTGGTTACCTTCCCCTTGTGGGGGTCTTTTAGATTAACAGGCTCGGTGATTGTTAAAAATGGGGCTGTGTCAGAGCCGAGGGGGTAACACACTTTAAATGACCCAGCAGAGCTGGTTGACAGTCACACGCACTGGCTGCAGAGCGGGACTGCATCGTCAATCGTGGAAGCAGATCTGTTTTTCCAGCTGAGTGATCTGAGGTCAGTCATACATACATGAACGGTTTGGACTGAGCTGTAGAGGCAAGTCAAATGACCGGGTACACGGGCTGACACTGGTGCAGGAAAAAAAAGTCAGGCACTCAGGAGGACATTCACTAGTTTGCTGCCTCTGTCGTGTGACAGAGTGCGAGATTGTGTTTACCTGTTTATAAAAAGAACAACGAAGTCGAAGTGCAGCGACTTATGACCCAGAGTCCACAGAGTTGTGGATCATATCGCAGGTCACTGAGCCTTGATGGAAGAGCCGGTTAACAAAAAGACAATGTATGGGTGTATGGGGGGGGATTCAGTGTGACGGGAAGACTGAGCAGAATGGGGTTGTGTCTCTATGTGTCTTGTCAGCATTGGGGATGTTACTGCAGCCAAACAAATAAATGTTGTGTTGCTGAAGAATGTAAGCCTCTGAGAGGAGCTTAGTCACTCAAGCAAGAAGATGCTGTAGCGCTCAAGGTTACAGGCAAAAATAGAGTATATGACAGCCAGAAGAGTCCGTCCATCCATTTTCTGAATACCTTTTAGGGTCACAGGGTTGCTGGAGCCTATCCCAGCCAATAAAGAAGGATGATTTAATAATATAGATTGATTTGCATTTTGTTAATAAAACATTTAATCTCCAATCATTTAGCATGACCACATTGAGTATTGTTTTTATTTTGACTGGTAACATCAGAGATTAGGAGGAAGAGTGGTTTTAATTCTTGGAAGAAGAAAATTTAAATTTTATCATAGACCAAAAAGTTGTTTAGGATGCAAGTTGTAGAAGGATACATATGGTTACAAGATGTCAGGAAGTTTCATGAGAACGTGAAGATTGGTGTAATTTCAAAAAGTAAGACTGAAACCCTGAAGGGCTTGCAAAGTCAGAGTCTTACCAACGAGCATCCAAATGAGTTATGGGAGAGCCAGATTACAGTGCTGTAGTCACACGAGATCAAAAGAAAACACTCTAGCATCGTCATTTTGGAGAAAAAAAAATCTGCTTACGACACAAAGAACGTCACTATCATTTATGGAAGAATTGTGTTGTTTCAGACAGGACAACTGCACCTCATCAAAGAAACCAAAGAGAATACATGCCGGTGTCAAATTTTGGGTGGGAGCCATCTTTCTATTCCTACATCCTGCCATAACAACTGACATTGAGTCCCTAGATTGACCTAGCCACTTTCAAGATCCTAGTGTCCAAAAATCTGTGCAGGGTGCCGAGATTCAAGTCGACCAGAATCCTAAAATCTCTGACTACCACCAAGAACTTCTAAATCATGTTTTGTCAATGGTTGAAATACTGTCTTCATCTACTGACTGTTTGATGGTCTAGATCAGGGTGGACAAACTTTTCCTCTGGTGGGTCACAAAGGGTTCTGAAGCTTGATAGAAGGGCCGGAACAGGAGCAGATATGTGGAGTGTTTTGGTAATAGGAGAAAGAAATAACATGAAATAGACAGACAGGCAGTTTAGGTCTGCAAAAGTTTTTGGTTCATCTCTGAGAACATCACAGGTGAAAACAAACCAAACCTGATGAAGGAGTATTACTCATCCATTCGAACCGAATCTATGGTGTGAAAGCAGCTCTAAAATACTTCTTCTAGAAACATTCTTGATAATTGTTGTAACAATTGGAAAAAATAGTGAAGAATCATTTAATTTTCTTCCATTACTTAATACAGTTTGATGCATGAAGTCTTTCAGAGTCTTGTTAATTTCCTTATTTGTTGTGTGTACATCTCGAGTAAGGAGCCATTGACACACACGTGGTAGCATTTCAAAACACTGGGTGGGAAAGCCGGATCAGATTTGGCATCATGATTCAGGATCAAACATTGTCCTCTAAACACCCAAAGAGTCCATCAACTCTCTTTCTCCCTGGCTCCAAACAGTACATTAACAGTCCTCGCTCCTGGTCTTTTTCTGTCATCCAATCTGTCAACACCTTGCAAAGCCTTTCATTTTAAAAGTCAGCTTTCTTCAGTCTGATTTTGTTTGCGCACAACACTTTGTGAAGCTGTTGTTACGCAGTCATCCAGTATTCCTGTCATGCAGAAGCAGCTGACAGCAGCAGAAGCTGAATAATAGACGTGAGCATCGTGGAAGGAAATGCTGGAAAATCTGCGCTGGCTAGAAGCGGCACATAGTTGCAAACACACACATGCTATGGCGAGCACATCTTCCCCTGACCCTCACCCCTCATTTCCATCACTATGCTTCTCCACTATGGGCACAGCGGCGGCTGCAGCACCATGACACCCAGTGAATTAGCTGCTGGAGCTCACTGGTCTTTCCCATTCCTCAGTCCACAGCTTACATAATAGGCCCAGTTTCATACTCACTAATAGCAACTCCATTGTTGCCACACAACCAGGCGTTTGAGAGAATGTTGGGGTTGAATGGGGGAGTTGGGGAGTAATAAAGAGTGGAGGGGAAATGAAACATTAATGTTTTGGATAAATCTCAGAGGGAACCACAGTTTGAGGAGATGAAAGGAGGAAAAGCAAGAGACAGCTATAGAAAAAAGTAACCAGTTAGTTCAAGTCATTTATTAGGAATTGTGTAGTAAAAAAATGCAAAAAAATAAAGTTTTGTTTTCTTGCCTCTCAATGAGTATATTGCTTTATGAATGTGTCTTATAGCTTTATTTATATGCATGAAACAGACACAAAAATACTCTAGTTTATTAGCCATAATACATTGAAATAAAATAAATGAGCTTCTACGAAATGACTTATATTGACAAAGTATGCAAATAAATTCTTATAAACTAGTGATTATTTTGGGAGAACTTGAATAAACACTCTTTTTAATTATTTTTGAAGGTTTTTATTTGTGAATTTAAGGAGTAGGGTTTATAAAAAGCCACAAATGGGGTGAAAAAATAATTTATTTTCCTTGTTTTTACCCCAACAGATTTAACTCTTGTGTTTTAAAAACGATGGATGAATTCTAAGGGAATTTATCAGCTACATGAGACATTATGGTAAAAAAAAAAAAAAAAACGTGGAAAGGTTATGACCTCCTTTGTCTTTTTTTTCCTGTTGTACAAACTCATTTACATGCATGCAGCATTTCAATGTTAAAACTACCAGACTCCACTTGAGTCATTGTACATTTATTTTAAATTGGTTTTGTGACAACTAAAGACACATAATGAGACTATGGTTTAAAGTAATAGCAATTTTTCTAACTTTAACTCAATTTTCCCTCCATTCCATTGCTTCTATGGTCATCAGGTTATTGACGGTGCCCCTATGTGCCCCTTTCACGCGTGCACTGTTGTTCCAGATCAGGGCCCGTCCAGATGTGCAGGAGTTGCGTCGATGGCAAACGGAGCTAAAGGAGAAGCGGGACATTGCCAAAATTGTCAAACAGTTTTGGGCACAACAAGAGAGGCGGGGTGAGCGCACAAACACTCACTATACTTCAGGCCTGCTGGCAATTCTGACTTTGATTTTCTGTCAGAAAAACAGCTGCTTATGAGTTATCTTTTATGCACACACAAGAGAAGGAATGTGTGTCATCCTAAAGCATGCTTATGTAATACTGTGTCACACAATCTGCAGCAAGGGGTTACACGGCTGCAGAAACACCACGTTCAGCTCAGTGGAGCTTTGATGAAAGCATTGAGGAATACTGCAAATGAAGGAGTGGAAGAATGTCTGCAGGGCTCAGGGTGTCTTTGTGTGATGGAGATGGTGGAGGGTGGGGGCTGGGATGGGAAGAAAAGAGAAGAAACGCAGAGTGAGGAGGCGCAGGAGGAATATCAGACGGCGTGCGTTTTGTGTGCACACATGAAGGACAGAGTGCAGCAGCTGAGAATGCCCGCCATCCAGCACCGACTGGCATGAGCTCTCAAGGATGGTGACTAAACTTTGTCCTTGAGAATACAAGCACTGAGTGGTTCAAGCAATTCTGAACCTTTATGATGAAAGTCTTCAAATAAGAACTAGCTCAAGACTCATGTTCTCTCTGTTATTCAATAGTCCATGAAGTTACAACAATTACAAATTCACATTACATGATGTGACTAAGTTTGACTAAACACTGGACTTTTACAGCTAGGATTTTAACATTTAGTTGAAAAATGCTATTTTTTTAAAAGTTACATTTGGCTTCTTTTGTGATATATTTATTGGGAGGAAAATGTCCAAGTGAACATGCTTCCCATGAACACTGACTAAGCTTTTCTTGGCTAAGCCACTTTTTACTTTAAGTTTACCTCGGTCAAGATCACTTAAAAGTTTTTCAAAACAAAATATATTTGAATTTTTATTTATTTTTAGGGCTTTTTTTATTTGGTAGATTTAATTCCTTCCAATATTAGATCAAAACTGCATTGTTATAGCATTCTACTAAATTCTAAGTCTATTAAAAAAAAAAAAAGCAATAGGAATGCATAAATGCACACATTTTCTAGTTGCTAGAAGTACATTTTGGTAAAAAAAAAAAATAAATAAAAAATAAAACAATTGTGAAGAAGTAAATCCTATTACAGCACACAGTAAAATCCAAGTTCTTGTAGTTGGAAATCTGAGTTATGTCTCGATTGTTGTCACAGAAAAAAAACTCAATGTGACTGGTGCTTGTCTTGCAGTGATTGGTTGTTTTAAAAAGTAAAGCAATAGTTCAAACCTGTGCATTTACCAGCACAGATGTCCTTCACAGCACACTGTTATGTAAAAAAAAAAAAAAAAAATCTGAGTGACATGTGAATGACTTGGCTCTCCGGTTCATTCATGCATTTTCCTTCCATCAGCTGGTTATTTTCTGTTGACACAGCTCTTTCATTTCTTCCTTCACATTTTTTGTCGTGATTTTTAATGCAAAGTCGCAGCACTGAACAAAAACTTGGAATATGGGGAGATAAACAGCTGTGCCAGAAAGACAGAGATTTTTGCTTAAACCTAAGTTTAGGATATTCCTGAAGTTCTTATCCAATCACAGGTGGTGCAGATAAGACAATCACTGTGTAGCATTTGCATATAGTACAAATACTTCCTGCTAGCTGTGTAATCACTGATTTTAGCTCTGATTGGCTCTGCCTTCCTCGCTTACAGCAGCCTTCAGCCTGCTGTGTGGGTCTTGAGGCTTTGGGCAGATTTGACTGAACCTGACAACACAAGCGAGCTAAAATATGATTGGATAGAATCTCTATTTTAATTTACAACTCTTTAAACAGCTGATCTGTTGATTTAGTGCAACATATAGAAAAATATTTTTATGTGTTCCAAAAATTTGCCTTTTTTTGACATGTTATTTTTAAAAAATTAGTAAATAAAAAGTTTATATATCACAGTAATGCACATAGTCTGTCAGTGGCTAAACCAGATGATTATTGGGAAACGGGTCACCCCTTTGCTTTGACCCTCCTTATAGAGCAGTCATAGTGAGTTATCAGTAAACACATCCTCACCAACATCTGACCACGATCGTTTTTCTGTTTGCGCTGCACGCCAAGCCGTTCTCACCGTTCTCACATTGACAAAATCCCTCTCAACAAAGGCGCTCTCTGCAGCCGGGGAACATTCTTCCAGTGAGCTGCTGCAGCCGCACACTGGGCTGCCGCAGACCCCACACAATAGCAGGGGGGCCTGGGGAGAGGAGGGGGTCTGTGCGTATTTAAAAGGGTTACAAAAGAGAGTCTGCCCACGCTGTCGTCCTGCATGGGAACCACGTTTGGGCTTTTTTTTCAACAAAAATTGAAATGAATATTGCAGAGAGTGAAGCTGGAATGTGTTTACACTTCTGTCTGTTATTGTTTCGGGTGATATACTCTAGTTTTGACAGATGAACAAACTATGCTTGGCACAGAGGCCGGAGTAGAGAGCCAGAGAGAAAGTATTTAGAGAAGCCCCCTCCTAGTAACAGCTGCAGTTGTGTCATTTGACCCGAACATGATAGTCTTCTAGTCAGAGTCTGACATCTGAGTTAGACAGTGAGGAAAAAGAAAATACTAACAATCAAGCGTGTTTATCTGATAATAGGGGTAATTTAATAATCTGATTTGATGAGTATACATGCATTTGGAGATTAGAGAATCATAAATGTTTGGTTTGCATGTTTTTAATTCATAGTCATAGTAGCGTTTTTTTGCATAGGTTTTTTGTGATTTAACCCTTCTTAAAACCAGCGCTCCAATGTTTATGCTCTTTGATTTACTTCAATTATTCAACCACTTCCACGATCAACATAATTCCAGTAGATTTTGAGGAAAAGCGGTCAGTTTAAAGTAAATGAAAAACAGATTGAATGAATGAATGAATGAATTAAATGTTTTTTTTTTTAAGCAATTAGGTAATAATACATGAAATAACATATCACATAATAAATCATAAGTTGATTGCCTGAAAGGGAATGGAAGGAAGCAAACTTATATAATCACACCCCGGCTTGGGGGTTATCAATTGGAAAGTTGAAAAATAGACACTGTAACTGAAGTTTTTTTTGAAGATTTGAAAACAAGACATTGTAAATTAAAAAAAATGTTTTGAAAATAAAAAACTGAAAACTTGAATAAAATCTTGAAAATGTTCTAATAAAATCAAAATTGTATTTATTATTTTTAAATTTGAAGAAAAATACAAAAAACTTAAAATAAATCATGAAAATGCAAAAAAAATACTGAAAACTTGAATAAAAAAACTCTGTAAACATGTAAAAATTACCAATAGAAAAATAATGTATCCACTGGTAACAGCTGGTGTTTTGAATTATCTCCTTTTTTTTCGCACAAAGCACCACCCCCCATGTAAAACTAGGCTCAGCTTCGCAGCAAAAACTTGAAAATCAGAATTGAAATTGTAAACTGAGGACTGAAAGTGAAGATTCAGAAAATATGTTTATTTTAATCCAAGTTTACAAGATAATTTTTCAAACGTTCAAGATTTTTTTTAAGTTTACGGTTTATATGTCAAAGTTTCAAAAAAATTTTTTTTCTTTTTTTTCCACATTTTTAAAATTTATTTAAAGTTTCCAGTTTTTTTTTATTTTCGAAACTTTTTTTTTTCAAATTTTCCTTTTTTTCAAATTTAAAATGTCTTGTTTTAAAGTTTTCAATCAGTTTTTCTGTTCTCTTTAAGCTGATCCTGATTTGACCCCATAGCTTTTCTCCTTCAATATCTGGAGGAATTATGTTGATCATGTTAATGGTTGAAAAGTTACAGTACCTTAAAGATTTTGTGGGTTTGTATTCCCTCACTTGCACTCTTACTTTGTCACATCGATTTTTCTTACACATGAGAGCAAAACGTATAAAATAAATCAGGTATAACTATTGTACATCGGATACCTGCTTGTCTTAACAAGCTACTGCCATGTTGGAAAGTCAGAGGCTGTTGAGTGCAGCTCTCTACACTTTATGAATCACAGCACTGCCGCCCTTTACTGTTACCAGCCTGTTGCATGCCTAAAATTAACCATGACCTTTTGAAACAAATTAATTATTAAAAAAAAAGGAAAAAAAATCATTGATTGGCTCTTTTATAAAAAGAATATTTGCACTAAAAGCATTTTTTTATGCACATCCCCCATAATAAGCTTATTTTTTCATTTAAATAAGATTTTTTTGTATTTAATGTTGTTAAATGTTGTTTTAAGAAGTAAACTTTTTCTTTTCTGTTTTGCAGTTGGTCTGGCTACATCCGATTTCCCAGAATCCCCTGTACCCAGCAATTCCGATGTGTCCATCCAGGTGGTTTCTCCCACCCCTCAGAGCAGTGAGGCCCACACCCCCATCTGCCACCTGACCCCAGAGGCTGGTGAGTGGCTGAAACCCACCATGTGCATCAGGGAGGAAACAGGTCTGACCAATTTCAACAAAAGTACCTGAATCCATAGAAAAATGTCACCCTCTGTCTCTATTAGTGCAGCCCGATCTGCATTAGTGAGGCTGTTATCTAGATTCATTAGCCCTATTTACACGGTTTTACTGTTGTTAAAAGGCTGTAAAGGTTGTTGGCTTGATGACAACCCGACTAAAGTAATCAGTCGATGAGCCGCAGCAAAGCCCTGTAACCAGTTGGCTATGGCCATGTAAGGATTTATGATCGGAGATCTGTGTCTAATCATTTTATTGCTCCCATTGCCTCGTTGATGGATCACTTCCCTTCATGAGTTCTACCCAGCAAATGAATACCATACACTCCAGCTCCCATAATGCTGTCAGGGGGGAAACCTCCTGTAACAGACTTAATGTTATTTCCTCTGCTCTTCTTTACCCGAGGAAAACCATATTTCCCCGATCTGTCTTTTCCTTTTTTCTCTGCAATACATTCTACTGTACTGAGGTTATCTCCATCACAGCAGAAAGAGGGGACCTGACATTAAGAGCGGTACTTTTAATCCTGTTTGAAAGGACTTCTCTGCCAGAGAGATGAAAACTCAAAACATGTTTGAAGTTCTGCTGAATTCACAGGTGAAAGATTAACAGCCAGCTGCCGCATGCAAAAAAAGCTGCTTAAAAGTTGAAGTTTTTTGTAAAGTTCTTTAAATATGAGCTTATTTAAATTTAGATGAAATAAGAGAATGAGTAAACAGTTTTGAAGTTGTAAAACTGTGTTTTCATTTGATGTATTAAGGTTGACAGCATCCTGAGTTCATTCTTTTTAACTGTCTGCTTTTCATGCCCACTAGAGATCAAGTATCCTGATCATCACGAACCAGCTAGTGGGAGCTCGTGAGAAGATGATTTGCCAAAATAAAATAAAAAAAAGTGCTGTCTTCTGTCTCCACATTTCATTTCCATCCTTCAAGACAAACCACCCTGGTTAGAACCGTCCGGTTCTGAATGCCTATTAATTAAACTGATGGAGTAAAGTGCACCTCTGGCATTTTTCCATGTCCTCACAAACCGAGCTCAGAGAAACACCATCGGCTTCTTTGATGTCTTGAAACAAGACATCCGGGGTGTTGGTGTGTGTCGTCTTTGTAAAAATGCGGATGCTTGGTGGGCAGCTGTTATTGAGTAAGGTGATAAAAACAGTCCATTTCATCCGGGATATCTGATAGGGAGGCCAGCTCCAGAGAGTCTGGCAATTCGGGACTGAAACTGGATCAGGAAGCGGCAGAAGGGAGGCGGCACCAGGCTGTCACGGTGTGGGACAACTGCTGCTGGCTTCCAGACTGGAGGGGTACGTTACATTCGACCCAGTCCAAAGAATTATGTTTGAATTTAAAACCACACAAAAAAAAAATGGTTTCATTTCAAGTCATGTGAAGAAATTAGGACACCCTCATTAAATAATCAGCTCTGTCTTAAAAATTGTTCATATATCAATGTCCAATCTTATTTTGAAAAAATTCTAAAAAAGAAAGTGATTAAATAAAAATCAAACTAAAACATGAATATTATTCTACTCATAAAAAAATGATCTGAACAAAAATTAATATTCCAATGTAGGTCTATAATTTCTATTAGCTGTTTTGTTCCTTTGGCTAAAATTGTGTCATTTAGACACTTTTTTGTGGCATCTTTCAGTCTCTTAAATGTGAGGTGTCTAAACTTTAACATAGTTCAATTTATTTTCTGCTCTGTAAAAAAAAACAACTTTATATTTGCAGATGCAAAAGCCCTAGCTGAAAACTGTGTTCACATTTTCAGGGTCTAACTAACTAAGTAACTTTTTAAAATCTGTTTTAAAGTGAATTTACCCCTAAAATCAAAACATTTTCAGTCAGTTTGGGTTCAGAATGCATTAATAGAATATTTGTAAAAGGTAAAAGCTTAATAAAAACATATCACTTTAAAAAATGTTCATATTTGGTTTTTATTTTGAAACCACTTGCAGAAAAAACACCAGATCAAATAAAAAGTTAACTACAAACATGACACTTTTATTGAACTTTTTTTCTGAATCAGTTACAGAAACAACAGTCGTTTTTTTTTCTTTTTTCTTTTTTTAATGAGGGGAGTCAGATTTTCTATACATAGGCATGCTGCGTCACTGCACAGTCATAGCTGTGAAAACCAATATTACCTGTCAGCTGATCGACTGGAACAGCCTGAAGGCGAGAGAAATCAGGAGAGGACAAGCAGGGGCGCGTCGAGCCCGGGGAGGATGAGTGTTCGGATGGGCTGCGGGGTGGGGGACGACGAACTTAACATTGAAGTTTTGTGCAAATTTCACCACTGTCTACGTAATTTCAAACACAGAGACAAAATCAGTCCAAAGATTCTTTTTTTTTTCAATCCTTCGAGTCTTCAAACCCTGCAGAGGAGGGTCCACTGATGAAGGGGGCCCTTCGTTTTTGGACCGTTTCCTCCATGTTTTAATCTCTTTGCTTCACAAGCTCCCTTTCATGTTTAAGAAAGCACAGACATTATATTAAGTGTGTCATCTGATATACACGTAAATCATGACTGCTGTCACATGACCTTTACATAAATAGAGTTAGTATTGAAAAGTACATCTGAGAAAGGTCTTGTATGTTGAAATGGTGTGATAAGCATGCACAGAAAAGTATAGCTGAGGAGTGCAAAATCTACCAAGTCACATCATGTTGGGTTCTTTTTTTTTTTTTTTAAATGTATTGTACTTCACATTGAGTGAAAACGTCACAAGAATGGAAACCTCCCACCTCGACTGAGACGTAGTGCTGACCATCCAAAACCCTGAGGACACTTCCTCCTGTGTGGATCTGATTCTGACACTCCTGTCTTATGTGAGCCAGTGCAGTCAAGGCTCAAACCTGACTCCTTTCCTAGTCCCTGGTTTACTCGAGTGACTGTTTAGTAGGCTGTGGTTAAATTACACCAACATCTGACTAAATTAGTCTCTGTTTGCTGAATTATTCACAGCAATTATCCCTTTTTTTTCTAAATTCTCTCCAAAATAAGTACATTTGACTAAGAATTGGAGGTATTGACTACATAATTCATTTCATTTGCATTGATATTAATTTAAAAAATAAAAAGCCTATCTAAAGTTGGCAACACATTTAAAAAAAAACTATTAAAAAAATTAAGGATACAAATGAGAGAAAAATAAAAGCATATGAAACAACAAGCAAAAGGGGTGGTCGGTCCTCCAGTGCTTTCTATTCAGCTTATCGTCTGAACAAAAAAAAGTAAAGAAGCAAGCAAAGCTTCACTGCACTAGTATGTACACAGCTTTTCAGGTGCCGTGATGAAGGGGAAGGGAGTGAAACAGACTCCGGTGAAAGAGAGTCCTTCTTGGCACTGGGACTGGAGCTATGGCAGATCACAGAGAGACAGGAGGAAGATGAGAAGCAGGAGGATGAATAGTCCAGGGAGCCATTTTCTCACATATAGGAGGACACAACTGAAGACTGTAGACTCCCCTCAGACCTCCTGATACCTCCTTCCGCTGCGCTCTCCCCCCATCTTCTATTTGATCCTTTCTGCTGTGTAAATCTGATCTTTCTAAGGCTCTAGAATATCTCCACACAGCTAAATATAACTGTAGTCTGGAAGTTGCGGTTTGACCGTCCGCACAGGTGTTAATTCTTTGCCTCACTAGAGTTGTGTGCAAGAATATTTAGCACCAGAAAGCAACTTTTTTTTCCACTCGTGAAGCTCTCGTGAAGACAGACAGAGGAACTAAGACTGGCTTATTTCATTTCCTCGCTCTGTTTCCTGCTGATTTAAAGTGACACTCTCGTTGCTGCCGCACGCCGCCAGTGGCCACCGGAGATGTGGGAGCACAGCAGTCTGACCTAGATTCACACGGCGGCACCTCATCGCTCGGGACTGACGCCCTCCTCATCCAATCCCCTCGTTCAGGTGTTCCAAACTGCTGTTTTGTGTCTCTGTGCTCGTCGAGAATATATATATGTTTTTTCACAGTTTTTGTTCATGCAGGTGAGAGGATGAGTCCAGGTGTGTTAAGTGAACACAAAGGCCAGGCCTAACAGTCTGGAGGGTTTGTTGGAGTAGGATGGGAACACTCACGCAGTTTCCTTTCAAATATCCTACACCTACACAAGCCAGCTTAGTTTTTATTTTTTTACAAGGGCGATGCTCGAGCTCTACAGTTGCCCACGCACTCGGCCCTAGTGTGGATGGGTGGAGGGCAGAGCCAAATGTTTCCACCAGGGCGCCAGCATTGTGTGGAGCAGCAGAAGAGACATCCTGCCTGACAGGATGAGAGCAGGAAGAAGCTTTAGGCTTCGCAGATTTCAAGGATGTGGTGTCAGAGGACCAGATCAGCCCAAAAACAGGACGATGGGTTCATACTCTAGTCAGCAAAAGCTCAATTTTGCTGGACTGAAGCTTATCAATTGGTCAGTGGAGATGTTAGAAAGAGTTTAGCTCTGTCCGCCATGAACGGCTTTCTCTCTCACACACATACATACATTGATTGGCACACAGTCAGTGTTACGGTACTAAAGTTTGTACAGAGTGAAAGAGCTCTGCAGGCATCTGTGCTGTTAAGTCCATTCCCACAAGTCCAATCCAACCTGGAGCCTCCCTTCCCTCCCTCCACACCCACTTCTTTTTTTTTGATCGCACGTCTTCTTTCCAAACGCCTCGCTCACCACAGCTGCCTCCCAGTGTAAGTGGGAGGGGCTGAGGGCACCTGTAGATAAAAAAGGTACATCTATGAATGATAAGTCATCTGATGGATGTCACAGATCACACAGGCATCCCAATTAATACATGCAGTCATAAATTGTGTTGTCTCTTATGTTGACCTTTTTAAGGTATTCCCATTTTAGTCAAATTAGTTGCAAAAATGTTTCATTCTGATGCATCCACTTGCAGATAAATAGATCCATCTACATCTTTGCTTTCCTGGGCTAAGCTGGCATCTGGCTCAAAACTGTACGACTGGATAGATCCGACATTGTCTGCCAGTACACTGTTTTATTAGCTTTATGAAAATGCAATAAATGCATAAAAGTATGTATTGAAGATTTAGTTCACTACATTGACCTAAAAAAAAGTAAATTTACTCCTTGATCATCAGGTCACAGCAACCCGAACTAGAAAAATTGCATTTCCTGCGGAAATACGTTTGATTGCAGTTTTG
>NC_050519.1:12073658-12089840 GCF_002922805.2 Oryzias melastigma
CAACCAAAAAATGTTTTATTATCATATTTGATTTGGACAGAAAAACATTCTAAAATTTTATTATGTTTAGCTGGCAAGTGATTTTTTTTTACTGCAGTAGCAACTGGAGATTAGCATGTTTCTTTCACTATATTTATGGACTCCCCGGAGTTACTTTTCCACTCGTTGCAGCTTCCTGCAGCCTGACAGGAACCCCCAAAGGTAAAACTGTGTGATTCTTTGAAGTTTTCTCTGACCCAATGTTTTAAATATTTATCAATTTTTTATATAATATGCTGAATGAAAAAACACACCTATGCATACATTTTCCTCCCATAACATTCTCATTTTGTTATTTTAACTCAATCTAAATTCTATTGAAGTTAGCATGAACATTTTGAGAGGATTTAGGCCTTTAAACTGTATTTTTGTGGTCTTCTGATACAACATTACTTCGTTGGTTTAATTTATGCTATTCTAACTAAATTTAAAAGAAGTTTACTCAAAAATTTGAGGAATCCATTTAAAAAATATAGAATTCTAGAGTGTGGATTAGTCCAAAGCTTGAATGAGTACGTGTTATCCATATTTCTCAACACTGTTTTCTATTTT
This sequence comes from Oryzias melastigma, assembly GCF_002922805.2. Lineage (NCBI taxonomy): Eukaryota > Metazoa > Chordata > Actinopteri > Beloniformes > Adrianichthyidae > Oryzias > Oryzias melastigma. The sequence goes on from NC_050519.1 coordinate 12,074,250, forward strand.
TTGTGCTTTCATGCTTTGTTTTCAACATAATAAACAGCTGACCTTCCCATGTATGTTCTGTAATGCTTTATAAAATTGCCCCCTGGGCAATAACTAAAGCATGAAATAGAAAACTTCTCCACTGGTTCATCCCAGCATACGATAGCTCATGCAAAGCAGCTTAAGAAGCCGCAGCTCTCCTTATAATCAGCACTTTAGCTCCTATTCTTAGAAATGTGGCTGCAATACATCTGCAGAATACTCTGTGCTTTGTGTGCTCTAATCATAACACGGAGCATTGAAAGCAGTTATTCTGTGGCAGCTAGCATAAACTTTCAACCTGTAAAAGGGACGAGTGTGTCAGGTCTGCAGATGTGTGACACGTTCACGTTTTTACACGCAGAGACGAACACAGAGGCAATCAAACAAATCAGAGTCAAATGACTGACATGTGATGGAGCCGTCCATGCATGTGCCAGCGTAACACCACACACACACTCAAGGGTGCAGAAATGCACGCACACACTCACACCTCTCCCTCATTCCTCTGCAATGACATGGTGTCCAGAGCGCACGGATGTGCATGCAGACTTGTCGGCATGGTCGAATGAGAGAGCGGCGTGGAAGCGGCGTGTACCTGTGACTGGGAGGCTGTACTCACCGCTCCCCCGTTCAGAATCATGGTCATCTCGGTGGGCTGGTAGACGTTGCTTCGGAAAGGAGCGCTAGGCCTGGCGCCGGTGTTGCTGTTGTGCTGCCCGGCACCACCTCCGCTCCTCAGTCCTGGCATAGAAAGGCAAAAAGAGATTACACACTCTGAATCATCTCTTCAGTGTTTCTTCCTACACAGTAGAGTTTTCCTCCAGTTCTTATTTCTAGAGTCTGTTGGAGAATATTTCTCACTTTGGCCTACATTCCTCCCACAGGCTGTCCACACAAACGCCCGCCTGATCTAAAATCCCGGCTGGAGCTGTACCTGCAGTGTTCTCATCGTTGTATCCGTAGCCCTGGTTCTCCACAAACTGCCTGTGTGAGAGAGGGATGTCCTCGTCGAAGCTCGTCTCCCTCATCCGCGTTGAGTTCTGGGATGTGTCGAAATAGTCTGGGGCAGTGGGCTGTGGTGGGGGCCTCAGGCAGATGTGGGCTTCCGGAATGGCGTGGAAGATCAGCAGCAACCAGCCCTGAGCCACCAGAGCGATTGCCAAAGCCGGGTCATTCCAGTCCGGAGACCTGCCGAGCCAGTCATTGCCGTATAGATAGAAGCCCACCCAGGCCACCCACAGCAGCACAGACAGCAGGCACGTCACCAGGAGCCAGATGGCGTTGCAGCGCCAATGGTGTGTCTTCCCACACAGAGCCACCGAGGCGGCCGTCAGTGCAGCTAGTAGCAAGGCCAGGACGTAGCTGCAGGCTAGTGAGAAGTCCAAAGGTAGGTACTGACAGGCAGCTCTTCCCTCCCTCAGAACGGTCAGAAGTAGCCACTCGGCAGCAATGATGCCCTGCACCGCACTCAAACCCAGCGCTAGGCCTGTGAGCGCGCAGCCTCCGGGGCTCCGGCGTTCCCGACCCAGCCTGCGCAGACGAACGCCTTGAACCAGCAAGCAAGAGAAGCAGACTGCGAAGAGCAGCCCCCACAGGGCCCTGCGGACCAGACAGAGGGACTCGTCCTCCTCAATCAGGTAAGCGAAGCTCAGGCCGAACAAGCCCAGAATGCCGAGGAGCAGCAGGAGGATGGGGCCCACGCCGCTGCGCTTCTCTGCCTCGCTGATATGACGTAAACGGCACAGCAGGACAAGGGCGAGCAAGATGGCAGCCAGAACTCCACCAGCTGCCACCGATTCAACAGCAACACCCCAAATGGAGTCCAGGTCACAGAGGAGGGTGTAGGGGCGCACAAGGCCCCAGCCGCAGCCTCTTGGTAGACTCTCCTGTTCAGTCGCGTATTGACCCTTAGAGTGATGAGCAACAGTCAGCAGCAGCAGGAGGAGCACCGGTGGGACCGCCATATCTGAGAGAACGACAGAGGAGTGGAGAAAAGTTGAAGACAGAAAGACAGTGAGTCATTCCGCTCATAAATGTTAGGAAAACTACAGAGCTGAGCAGTCACTCATTCCCTCAGCAACCGTCCACACTGTGAAACAAAGCAGACAATCAGCCGCTGCTGTGTTTTTGCAGAGGAAACAAAGGACAGCAGTTCATGCTGAGCGAATGACTGCAGCCCTGAATGCACGCACCAAACACACATCCTGTTTTGTCAAGAGCAGAATACCTTTTTGAATCCAATTCATAGCCCCAATTAAGAAAAAAACACTAACAAGTCCTCATTTTACTCTCAATATAGCATCCGCCTGAGCTGCTGCAGCACATCGCTTCCAGACATGATGTGTGATTTGTCTTGTCACTTTCAGTAAAGGAGCTGCTGGAGCGCTGACAAGAAAGCTGCAGCATCATGCATATTTTTATGAAAAACCTGAGATTTACAGAAGAGGAGTAGCGTGTAAAAGCAGCTGGACTCACTATCGGGCATCTGGGGGCATCGCAAAAAAGTGTGATATTGCATAAAACACAACATGCAAGAACACAAGGCTGTGAGCACTCTGTCTTTCTCTCCTTTTAGGGGGATTCTTCATCGCTGTAGCACACACATACATGCACACTGCAACACAGCTGTACACTCTTCCATTTTATTTTGACTTTGCAGGGATGATCAGTGCTGTCTCCTAACCTGGGAGGCTGTGTGCTTTACAGGAGGAGGATTTGTGTTTTAAAGGTGCCGCACTCACAAGAACATTTCTGAGCGGCGATGCTGTCAAAAAACATTCAAAACATTCTTTCCAAGTCACCTCTTACTCAAGCGTCTGCGTTTTCCCCTCAAGCTTGTAGCTAGTCATTGAACTGTTTACAATGAAAGTTGTTACCGTATAACGCACCATTTTTGTTGCATTGATTGGGATTGAGAGTTGCTGTAAGCTACTGGGAGACCATGTAAACAAAGGGATGATGGGAATGTGCCAACATGAATTTTTCTGACAATCTCCTACCCCTCTGCAGAAACTAAGTCCTATAAAACAATACAAATTTTTACAATTTTGGCTACAAACGGCATAATCATAACTAAAAGACCACCGGGAACGACTTAAAAATAGATCAAAAGATGATCAGAGAGGGACTTTAAAGAAGTTTTGCAGCTGCAATGAAAAAAACTTGCAGATGTAGCATCAGGGATGTTAAAACGCGGGAACCCACAAAAAAAATTGCCACTGATACCATTAAAATACCATTAAAAACTCAACAATTCTGATTCTAGTGTACCGTTTGCACATCAAGCAAACTCATTTACAGTGTGTCCAGCACAACTTTACTGCTGTGAATCATTTTATCTCAGAAACTGAAAAAAGGAAGAACTGACAGAAAGCTGCAGTTCTAAACTGTTCATTTTAAGAAGAAATTTTCTTTAACAATAATCTAATAATTTGTGAAATAGCCACATTAAGTAATCATAATGGATTAGAAGTTGTTGCAATTCATTAAAAAAACGTATCTGCAGTAATTTAAAATGGAGATTTTAAAGTAGAAGAAAAGATAAAGCACAAGTCTTGAAGTTCAGATTAAAACGTAGCTGAGAACTCTAGTAAATAAGTTAAGAAAATACAGAAATTGATTGTTTAAAGTTTCAAACTCTCTTCAGACTCTTCAACCAAAACAGAAAGTGTGCTTTTCTTGTGGCTGCAATCTGCATCTGTTACACAGAAATCAGTAAACACTCTTCTGGATCTTTGTTCTAGAATAACAGTAATAATTTAATTTCCTTGCACCAAAAATTCCTTCTACTTGTATCAGTTTCTCCTGTGACTTTGCACAAATTTCGAACACTTAATAATAACAAATTTGCAATAGCAAAAACCCTGGATCTATTTGAGCAAAAGTGATTTCTTGCTGTTTGCAGGTTCAAATACGCCCACTCCTCATAAACTGGATACCAGAAAAACAGTTTAAAATACACATGTGAAGAAAACCGTTGGTAAAATACAAACATATAAGTCTGAAAAAATGTGAAAATGTCAGTAAAAATACACTTAAAACATAAAAAAATGAACTAATGAAAATGAAAATATATTTTTTCTAGTTTGTTGTTCAAAAGAATCATCAAACTAATAAAAAAAACTATTTTTTAATCTTTTGAATCAATCACTGCAATCAAAAGACATCTGTTTCTGTCTACACTCATCAACAGTTGTTTTTGTCCAGATTTCTTAAGAAAACACTCTCTAATTGTCTCAGGTTTGAAGAGTAGCTTCCCCAGAGAACGCATTTTAACTCCTTCCACAGATGTTAAATCGGATTTAAGACAAAAGATTACAGAAAGTCTCTTCAGAATATTCCAATATTCCGTCTGTAGCTTTTCTTGTTAGTCTTTAGCTGTTTGTGCTTTGGGTCAAGGGAGGAAGTCTCCTGACCTTGCGACTCTTGCAGAAAGTTCTTAGAGATCAAGCGTACTGACACTCGTGAGCACATCTTATACCTGAGATTTTATTCTAACCGGAGCTTATTCAACGTTAACTACCCCAGACCAAAACCGAACCTCATCCATGTTTTGCAGCACGGTGTTTTATCTCTTGGTAAGATTTGTTTTTGTGTGTGGAAATCGCTGATATTGTCCAGATGTCAAAACGAGATTCTAGCAGCTTCCACTGCAATTCTTCTTCAATAAGTTCCGCATTGGTGTGATCTGAGACTTTGACCTTGAAGCCCATCTTTAAAGTCCTTGGAGATGTCTGTTGTCATAGAAACGTCAAGACACTTCAACTTGATCTTCTTAGACAACTTTTTGTCAGTTTTATGGTTTTTCTGACCATTGTGGGCGTTTCATTTATTAAATGAGGGGTACCAACAGTTTTGTCAACATTTGTGAAGAGCAGCAACATAATTTTTAATGGTACAGTGACGGCAATCGGTTCAAACATTTATTTGATGTGTCCTCATGCTAAAATACTTTTGAGGCAGCAGTTGTTCGCAACTTTGTGACATATTATTTATTTAACAGTCCTGCGGGCAAAAACAGTGGAAGACTTGTGCATGTGAGGTTCATGCATATTAATCATTCAAAGCTCTTTCATGTGTCCCTCGGAGATTTGCACCCACCAAAATTCATCATAATTAAAACTGATGCACATCCTTATTTTGTGCTTTTGTTTGTTGTTGTCTCTTTTTTCTTGTTTTTGACATCAGCAGGTGCTTCAACAGAGAAATACCTCAAACACCTGACACTGAGGAAGTGTGACTACAAAACAACTTTTACCAATTTCCTCTTTACATTGTGTATTTTGTTTCCTGTAGGGCCCCTGGTAACCATGGTAACGCCTCATCTGTAAGTTTCAACAACAAAAACAAAGAGGAAAGGAAAAAACTCCTCCTCTTTTTTTTTTTTACCCACAATCCCTCTAACGTCATCATGACAGAGATAATAAAGTCCTGACCATCTCATGAGAGACTTTTGGACTAACTCATGCTCTCATTTTGTCACTCCGTTAATTATGGTTAATCTGGCTGCTTTTTAAGTGCGACTTGGCAGAATGTTATCCTGAATGGTGCCATAGATCCATGCTCACACATGTATGAATGCAAGCGGCCAAACATGCGTGTGCAAAACCTCACAGGAACATGCATTAGGTTTGGAGGTGGAGGAGGAGGAGTCTGTGGCTTCTTTTTTTGCTTTGAACAGAACCGAGAGGATGCTGCTGCCTCTGCGCTTTCCTCCCCCCCCTTTATCCTACAAGACATGTTTTTCTTACTGTCACCCCCGCTCCAGGCAGCCAGATCTGTTCTCCACGTAAAAAAATAACCATCCTTCTCGCCACCTCTCTGTCTTCCATCTGCCACATTTGAATATATTTGAAAATCTTTTTTATTTTCTTTCTTCTTTTCATCACTACTGTCTAATCCCCCCCAAAACAATGCTCTCCTTTTCTAATTTAGTTTCTTCGTTCCCTCCGCCTTTATTTTGTGCGATGCTTCTTATGTAACTGAAAGGAGGATCGGTTCTGCTGCATGGCTGCAGTTTCTCGTGCATCATCTTCCTCCGTTTCATGCTGCAGACTGGCACCCAAAGCTTTTTAGGCTGCATGCAGTCATGTGTGCATGGGCTCGCAGCTGAAAATCTGTCTGCAGCAATGACCTGGTCAGTTAGGATTTTGAAACAGACAACAAATCAATCCTACATGAAGCCAGTCAGGTCATTAGGCTCATGGAAATTCCACTTCTGTCCGAAATAAAAATATATTTAGATTGCTTAATTCATTCTTGCTTTTCCTTTTTGTTGCTTTAAATATGTAATCTTCACAGGAAATACCTAATCATATAAATTCTCTATTTTTTTAACTAATTTTAAACATTTGAAAGATTATGAAAGATAATTTCCTTCCAAAATAGACTTTGTTAAACAACATGAAAATATCTACCAGACATTTAAAAAGCTGCATATTTGACACAAACATGCAGTTTTTAAGTAAAAATCAGAAATGTGAGTTAATCTCAGTTGAATTGGCTGCAGCACCATTTCTATAACCTGCTGTTATAGAAAACTCATACAGCAACTCAGAAAAATGTGGAAAAAGTGAGTAATGAGCCTTTCAAAAACCAAGTAGCTTTTAAGAAAATTAAGCGAGCAAAGACTAACAACCATTTTTTGTCTTAAAAACATAAGCAGTAGAGGAAATAGTCAAGTGTATTGATGTATACTGGCCTGGATGTTAAACCTGGGGTAAAAGGACTTATATAAATTCTAGATAAGAAGAATATCCGAGGGCAGAGCTTTAGTATCAACCAAGGCACTTTCACAGTGGGCTGTTTGGTCCACACTCATGTTTAGTGTATTGTTATGAAAGTTATTTTTAAACTTTGTTGCAGATTATCCAACATACCAAAACTGGAAGTAAAAAACAAAGAGATTTAGTGCTTTACATAATAATTAGGAAAAAAATATGACAAAAAAGATCAATTTTGAAAGTGCAAAGAAAAAGTTTTAAATGCTGTAGCTGTAAGCCTATAGTAATTATGAGGGGTGAAATGATACATTTTAACAATGATTCGATTAATATCAAAGTTTGTGGTTGACGATACAATTCAGTTTATATTGATTCATTTTGAGTAATTTGATTTGATCCGATTCACTGACCTAAAACTGATCCAGGACACATTTAGCCAAAAATTCAACCAGTGTGATTCAGATAAATACCTGGAAGTGAACTGTAAATATGCAGTTTTGCAGATTCCTTGTATTCTTGCAAGATAATCAAGTGTAAATTAAATATGAGTACAAAACAAACAAGTAAACAAGAATTAATGACAAATTCATTCACATTTTAGTTTCATAAAGTTCAACCTGCTGTTGCTGTTGCACATTATTGGAACATTTTACCACATTGTGTTGTCGCATGTCTGCAAAATTCATTGTACTGTAATGATTGCTTGGTCATTTTTTACTGCCATCACGTGTGTTTTGTCTACTGTGATGGTTTCATGCTATAGTAAAATAAACCTAAGATTTCTCGATATTTTTCAATATCGATTAACGATTTATCTAATTTTAAAATGATATTTTAAATTATAAATCAATTTGATTCAATAAAATCCAACTTAGAGAGATCGATCCAGTAGGATCATAAGAATCGAAATCAATAAATATTTTATATTTGCTTTTTTTCTCGTCATAGCCCATTTTGGGAAATACTGCCCTCTATGGGTCAACTGGTGTAACTGCATCATAGCTACAGGCTTCTTGATTCCCTCAGGACTGATGTAAAGCAGATAAAACCAGATAAAGGTGCAACATTTTTAAAAAATCAAATCTTCTCCTCAATCCCAGTCTGACAGGAAGTAAGTGGCGATTTGGAAAATGTTCCTTCATTTTGTTTATTTTTTGGGATATAGCACTTCCTTTTTAGTAAATTGTATAGAGATAAGATGGAAATACACAATTTTGCTCTTCTTGTGGTTAATTAAGGGCTCTAAATAAACATTATATTGCACTTTTTTAACAATAAAACTCAATTACAATCCTAACACTTTAACTGTGACATTTAGGACAACTTTGCACATGAGTCAAGTTGGGCCCTCAAGAAATAGGAAGGCAAACTTCACTAATAAGAATAATCAACATTATTTTTCCTTTTTTTAAATCCTAATGTCTATTAAATTAAATGGAAAAGACAATAATAATACATTTATTTACAATTATTTTTCTTTCTGTTGATTTACTTTTTTTATTTTCTTAACAATGAACTATTTGTAACTTGCACACCTTTCCTATAATGTACCTCAAAACAAAGGCTTCCTTCCTTGGCTCTGACATGTTCTCTGCATTGCTAACCCTTAGGCAAACCTTCCTCTTCTTTCACAGCTGGTCGTGACAGATACAAAAGATGAAGATAATAGGGAATATATAAAAAAAACGAGGGCAAAGGGGCGGAGAAGCTGCAGATGTCAAAGTATGACGTGTAGGATGTACAGTTTTTAAGCACCCCCCCCCCAAAAAAAATACAGAAAACATAAGTAAAAATAAAAAAAGGCAACAGTGATAAACACCCGCACCTGCCAACAGGGTGTGATGACTGCAAAAAGTGACAGCGGAAGTAATTTTCTGCTGCCTCTTCAGCCACTCTAATTAGGCCTCATTATCATGTGACTGGGCTATCAGCAAGACCATATGCTAATCGAGTTGGCAATTAACACTGCCAATTCTCAACCTTCTCCCCCTATCTTTTTAACCCCTCCTTCCGGAGATGAAATGCAACGGCATCTTAAGCCTGCGAATGCAACCAGAGACACACCCCCACCCAGAGTCATGTGGGATGTGATTAAGCATCCTCCATAACAGATATGAAGCAGGATGCGAGTTGATGAGACCACAAGGTGATAGTGATCAGAGGAGTAAAAGCATTTTGAAAGGGAGGGACTGGATGACAATCATTTCACTCCAAATGCCCAAACATAAAAGAATCCAAACAGACTACATATGGTACTACAGCCTGGAGGATACGTTGTGGCATCATCTTTTCCCAGGGGGAGACTAACTCCTGAAAGCCCACTCGGAGAATAAACAGCTCCACACTGCTGAATATTGATTTATGACGGAAAACAGGACACTGTGGAAAAGGCCCAAGAGCTTTCTGAGTGTACAACAGTAGAGTCTCATCCACCTACTGCAAACAATCAGTTCATATGCTGCCATTTCTATACAAACATCAGCTGTGTCAAATGGCCTATAAATCTAATCACCCATCTGAAGCTGTTTTTGTGTCTTTTTTTAGGAAAAAATTGCGCATCTTTGTTGATCTAGAGAGGAGCACACATTTAGAAAAACCTTTTTACCCCCCCTCCTGCAGCCCTCTGCTATAACAATACAAACCGAATGGGAGGGTCTCTGGGGGTTCCAGAAGAGTGTGTTTGTTTGAGGGAATAGCAGTAGGAGCATTGTCACTGAGGTATGTGAGGGATTCAGAAATAATGAATGACTTCTAACCTAAAGAACAGAGGGAAGACTGACACCCCCAAAACATTTGGAGGAGATTAAAATGGAGGCAAATACCACCCCTAAAAATGTGTATACCCACCAAAGAAAATAAAAATCGGTTTTTAAACTGATCAAGATCCAGCACGGATTTGGATTTGAATTGTGCGTGTTGTGTTAAACACCCCTCGGGGGTCAGAACCATTCAAGCCCTGTGCGTAAAACCTCTCTACCGCGCTGCCCTCTTTGGTGCATCGACATCGCCTGTCTTCCAGTGCTGCAGTTTTAGAGGCAAACACCCAATTTTACGCACAAACACAACAGCACACATACAATTGTGGATACAATGCATGCAAATCAAATGATTGGGCTTCTAAACAAATATCAGAGGATGTGACCATCCCCACCCCCCCGTTAACATCAATCAGTATTCCTCGGCTACATGATGAGAAGCACGTACCTTGATCGATGTAAACAGATGGGAAATAGATTGAAGAAGGGCGCACAGTTGACAGGTTTGCTGAGAATAAAAATGGGAAGAAGTCACATTTCGGAATGAGCTCTGTTGGCCGTGTTTGCCGCTCCTCTCTGTGTCCACATGGACTTGAATGCGAGGAGCCCAGATGGTTCCCCCGGCTGGAGCCTTCAAACCAAAGGAAGGCGGTAATTCAACCCCTGTTTGCTGTCCTCAAAGGCAAAAGGGGGCATCGATGGCAATCCAAGTGGGAGAGGCAAAATGCGTAAAGGCTGTGAGGATTAAATGATGGAGGATACTCTATCGTTTTTCCACTAAATCCTTTGTTCAGCGGTGCGCATATTTCATCGTCAGCCAGCGGATCAAACGAGTCCAAAACCCGACCAGAGCGCAGAACAGTCCCTCCAGCGAATGTGCAGATTCTGGTGTCCGCGCTGACAGTCGCTGCTCCTCTCCCGACTCAGTGCATCACCAACACTGCGCCCCGCACAATGTGCGTCGCCCCGCACACTGTGCGTAATGGTAATCTCCCTGCGCAGCAGCGCACATGCACACAGAAAGTGACAGCTCTCCAGAGCCGCAGCCGCTCCCGTGAGGGCTCCTCTCCGACCCCCCTCACGTTATCTGTCTGTCCCCTGACAAAAGACGCAGTGACTGACAGTGAGCAGAGCCCACGCAGAACTCCTGGTTCTGATGAGTAAGTGTGTCCTTCACGTGAGGTGAGCAAGTCTGGGGTTTCTAAATGTTGCTCTGTTAGGCTGCGCGATTCACTGACTTCTATCACTCAACGCAAAAAGTCGCAGACAACCTACATGCGTCACAGTCTTCCGGTTTCTGCTTTTCAAAACAAAGCTCTTCTGTGCTTCAGAAAAAAAGGAAAAACATGGGCCTATTTCTAAGTCTAAAAGACTGATACTACATTAATTGAACGAATGATTGCATAAATTAATCGACTAATTTAAAAAATAATTATTTTTGACCAAATATACCAGGAAAAATAAATGCAATTTTCCCTTTCCAATGCCTGGATTTTTTTTATTTAAACAGTTTTGAATTAAATTACTAAAATACTTGTGGTCAGTGCTGAACTTTTTCTTCTTGGCCACGCTTATTTTGAAAGATGTTGCACGTAAATATTTGTGAATAACATCAAGAATTTAGAATAATTTATCTAAAAAAAAGGACCCCGCTATTTGCATGATTCAGGTTCAAACTCCACAACAAATTAAATAATAGAATAGAAAAGAATAGAATAGAATAGAATAGAATAGAATAGTTTATAACTGCCATCAGCAAAGAAATTGTGAGTCGTCTAACATCAGCAAGGTACAGGGCAATAGTGAGTAAAAAATACAAATAAAAGCCTTAAAAATAGCAAAAGGGTATTACAAATATTTATTGTGTATTAATTATTAATTATCAGTATTTTTTGGAACATGATCACAATCATTTGTTTTCAATGTTTTGACAATATTTCTTTTATTTTGAAAGTATAAATTCTGTTTTCCGGTTTTTCTTCTTCTCGATTCAGGAGGTTTAACAAAACGATGCACTGGTGTGACTCTCATTTCTTGCTCTTATCACATGGTTGTTGCCACAGCTGCTCTTGTCCATCTAAAGGAGGGATGGAGGGGGACACCCCCCACTCCCACCTCTGATCCCACACCCCCTCCCTCCTCAGGCTGTATTTATCTCAAACCTGCTAAAGGCCATCATTACCATTGCTCTCTGCTTTTGTTTTCCCTTTTCAGTGTCCACAATGCCTCATCACAGTCAGATTTTGTTTTTGGATTATAAGAAATCAATACAGTTTAATTTTGATTTTGGAGGAAATAGGTTGAGGGGGGGTCCTTAAATTTGACTTTTGCTCCAAATCTAGCTTGGCATGATAAATATTCTTTTCTTTTGCACAGGAAAAATTCATGCTTTGGCCTGAAAAGGAGGCGAAACCCATGGAGTGGCAGCTGAGGACGTGAGACTAATTTGACAGGTGCAGGCCTGAGAGTGACAGCATGGGAAGAGGAGGAAGGCGAGGAGGAAGGGTGGGGTGTGGGGGGTCACTACTCAGAACAGGAGGATTGAGAGAGATTAATGGCCTTCTCGTTTATCAGCAGACAAGCTCTGGCAGTATATCATCAAAACTGTTGTTATTCTGGTTTATATGGGCCAAGCGAGATTGCAAAGTGGGAGGAAAATCACTGCACGATCACAGGCTGCCAATCACAGCTAATGCATCTGAAAGAACATCCAAATGAGAATTCTTCATCGGTTACAGAGATGGGGGGTAATTAAGAAGCTTATTAACAGGTTGTTTCTATAACAGGAGATTACACCTTACTGTGATCTGAGTAAAAGCTTTATTTTATCTTATAAATGTTGAGTAAACCTTTACGAATGAGTTTATGTGCTGGAAAAAAAGCAGACTTGCTTAATCTAATGATTAAGGTTTTGTGGAACGTATGACACATCAACTTATTTTAACATTTTATTTATATTAATGTTTAATTAAATGATATGTATTGTGAATATTGATGAGTTTTGTGTGTTTTCTTCCATTTTCATTTTTATTAGTTTGATTTTTTTTAGATCAACTACATTAGTTTAAGCACAAACCTGAGGAAGCCCATCATAAAAACATCTGTAAAGAGTATTTAAAAGCAGATTACAAATAACATCTGATTATTTTTTTTTTATTATTTTCTGTCTGTAGTTTGAAGTTGATGAAAAATGGTGGCTGCAAGAAAATCCAAAGGTATACTTGGAATATTGGTGAACTTGTGTCATTTTGAGCTAAATTTAACCTGTAAAGCCCACTTTATCAAAGAATTGACAGAAAATTCATTAAAAAATAATGTTTAAATATCCATCATGATACAATGTGTGACTTGGTAAGTTTTTGCTCACAACAATGTTAGTTTTTCAAAAAAGAAATGTTAAAAAAAAACCCCACCATATTTAGCCACTGTCTCAAATTTGATTCACACATTTTTAACATGGTGGAGCTGCTAATTAAATAATTAATTATCAACAAATCTAGCATTTTTTTCAATACAGCAAGTAGTCATTTCGAAAAACAAAAAAAATAACAGTAGATGAGCTAATCGCAACGTAAAGGGTTGAAAATGAGTTACTTTTTTCCCGCCAAAAGTAGTTTTTAGATGTCATGGAGGCAGCCATTTTGAAATTAGCAGGAAAAGCCCTTCTACTGCTCCTAGAGGATTTAGAGTGCACTGCAAGGCAGAAAACATGGATCAAGTCATACACAATGGGGTTTTTAATGAAAGTTTCAATATTGCTAATGAGATAGGGGTCTCAAAATTATGTGTGTCAAATATGATACAAATGTTTATTTTGGGTTAAAGAAAAATTGTATTAATCTTTTATAGACAGAGCCCAAAAGGTTTTATTCTTCTTACATCCAACAACACTGGTTTCTCCCTTTGGGGATTCCATAGTGCATCATAATCCATCTATATCAAACATGAGCTTTTTCTTGTATTAGTTCCCAAACCTTTCTCTTCTACACCTTTGTTTTTTTCTTACTGGTACTCTTGTTACACATCACACCTGAAACCTTCCTCCACATGCCTCCTCATGTCTTTCCCACACTCTCTGTTATTCTGGACTGTTGACCCAAGTCCTCACTTCTGTTCCCTGTTTAACTTGAGTTCCTCTTCTTTACACACATATACTCTGTTTTGCTACTGCTGATCTCTGTATTCTTTCACAGATCACTGTGTCATCTGCAAACATCATGATCCACAGAGGTTCCTGTCAAACCTCCTCTGTCAGTCTGCCTATCACAACAGCAAACAAGAAGGAGCTCAAAGCTGATCCTTAGTGCAGTTCCACCTCCATCGTGAACTCCTCTGTCACACCTACATCTCACTACTGTCATACTTGTCACGCACAACTCCATTGTACTTCACTCCAGACCTCTTCATACAAATCGCAGCTCCTTTCTCTATATCCTGTCATAGACTTTCTCTGGACCTACAAAGTAGCTTCTTCTGACCTCTGATTTTCTCTTCTCTGTGATTTTCTTGCTCTGCGTGAAACCATACTATTGTTCACAAATACACATTCTTTGTGTATGTTTTTTGGCTTCATTCCTCTACGGTTTCCACAACTCCTGCACTTCTTCCTTCTTCTAAAAAGTTGGGCATTAAAACATTTCTATTTAATTGCTCAGACATGCTCTTACTCTTCAAGATCTTGCTGAAAAATCCAGGGAGGAACTCTGTTCCCATCTCTCCTAAACACTCCATACCTCCACAGGTATGTTTGTCAGGAGCAAGGGTCTTCAACTCTTCAATGTCTTCTTCTTTGCTTATCTTTGCCGCTTCTTGTTCCACAAAAAAAAAACCCCACAAGAAATATGCTTATAAATGTGTATTATTTGTTGTTATGGTGAATCCCAGTCAGCTAGTGGATCCTCATTTGGCAAATCTAATTGTGTATTCTAAAAATGTAATGTGAAAACTGAGACTTCCTGCGAGAACCATACTCAGCCTATAAAAACGTAAATATATGTGGGAGTTTCAAACAGAGACGTGACGGTCAGATAAGGGCAGCAGGTGGACATGTGAGTATTTATAGAAGGTGACAGTGTATCTCTGGATTACCATGATCATGTTATGTGCTGACTAATATAGCTGTACTGACAGACCAACCTGGCCCAAGCTGGTGAGTTATTGTCTGCAAAGGAAGGGAGAACACGCTGTTGTCTGGTTCACAAAAACATCCCAGCAGCAGCTGTCTGCGAGGCTTCCTTTAGTGTCTCTGGTTCTTGCACACTCCAATACGTTTGTGGTTATTTGCATCCGTCTTTTTATGCTTCCTTCATTGCAAACTGTGCGGAAGTAGCCTCATATTGTCCAGGCCCAGCCGGGCTCTATGGAGCAAACCACTCAGTGACAGCGGGGTGGCCGAGCTCGCAGGCTGCATCTGTTTCCAGTGACGAGCGTCAGCATGAGAGCCTGTGACCTCACAGGATGCATTAACTATGACAGGATGCAGGTGTCCAAATTAGAAGGAATGGAAACTAATTTTAAAGATCAACTATGTTTCCAGAGGGACATTGAGGCTGCGATAAATCCAGCAGACCCATAAAATATACAAAGATGTTGAGCTGTTTAGCGAGGGAAAAAAAAGAAACAAGACTAATGTTTGGTTGTTTTCTGGTATGAATTTGACTCCTTCTGATTTAGTTAGCAGCAGTCAGGGAAAATTAGCTGTAGCCTAATGAGAAATGAATGCACGGACTGTATGTGAGTACATTTGTGAAGTAGGTCAGCTTCTATCTGATTGCTAAAGTCGTCAGATATTTGCGCTTTTTAATTCTTACGGTTATTTTTCTTGCCATTGCTAATATTATTTGTTTATTTTTTTCATTTAACACAATAGAAAATGACAGAAGAGCAAATTTAGCAAATTTTTCATTGGCAAGGCAAGTTTATTTGCATAGCACATTTCATGTATAGAGACAATTCAAAGCTCTTTACATAAAACATTAAAAGAAACACTCAAAAGAAATAGTAAAGGTGGGATTATTGAAATAAGATTAAAAAAGTAAAAAGAACATAATTTAAAACAAGCATAGATAAACAATATGGTTGTAAACTTTTGA
>NC_050519.1:12090145-12118732 GCF_002922805.2 Oryzias melastigma
TAATCAGGAGAATTTC
Source organism: Oryzias melastigma (assembly GCF_002922805.2). Lineage (NCBI taxonomy): Eukaryota > Metazoa > Chordata > Actinopteri > Beloniformes > Adrianichthyidae > Oryzias > Oryzias melastigma. The sequence goes on from NC_050519.1 coordinate 12,090,162, forward strand.
TGCGTTTACGAATGTGTATTTTTCATAGGCAAGGCAAGTTTATTTGTATAGCACATTTCATGTACAGAGACTATTCAAAGCGCTTTACATTAAACATTAAAAGAAACAATCAAAACAAATACTAAAGGTGTGATCATTAAATTAAGATTAAAAAAGGTAAAAAGAACAGAATTTAAAACAAGCATAAATAAACAATGTGGATGTAAACTTTTGAATCCATATTAATCAAATGCAGCTGAGAACAGGTGAGTCTTTAACCTGCATTTAAATACACTGAGTGTATTGGGGTTTTCTGGAAGTCTATTCCAGATCTGCGGTGCATAGAAGCTGAATGCAGCTTCTCCGTGTTTAGTTTTGACTCTAGGAACTGATAAAAGACCAGATAAAGATGACCAGAGAGGTCTGTCTGGCTGGTACATACTGGGTCAGGAGGTCAGTCATGTATTTTGGTGCTAAACCATTCAAAGCTTTATAAACCAGTAACAGAACTTTAAAGTCTATCCTCTGACAGACAGGTAACCAGTGTAAAGACCTCAGAACTGGACTGATGTGGTCTACTTTCTTGGTCCTTGTGAGAACCCGAGCAGCAGAGTTCTGAATAAGCTGCAGTTTCCTGATGGATTTTTTTGGTAGTCCTGTAAAAACACTGTTAGAGAAGTCAAGTTGACTAAAGATGGAACCACTAGTTTTTCCAGGTCCTGCTTAGACATCAGATCTTTAATCCTTGAGAAATTGAGAAGATAGTAGGCTGATTTTGTGACTACCTAAATGTGTTTATGAAAATGTAGGTCTGTGTCTATCACTACACGCAAGTTTCTGGTTGGTGGTTTTTAAATGGATATTTTGAAGGTATGTAGTAACATAACATTTTTTAGCCCAAAAGACAATAACCTCAGTTTTGTTTTTGTTTAACTGAAGTAAGTTGTGGCTCATCCAGTCATTAATGTCCTCAATGCATTTACCAAGAGCCTGTACAGGGCCTAGGTCTCCTGGTGTCAGTCTAATATATATATATCTGTGTGTCATCTGCATAGCTATGGTAACTAATGTTGTTGTTTTTTACAGTATAATCTGGGCCAATGGGAGCATGTAGATACTAAATAGAAGTGTCCCCAAAATGGAGCCTTGGGGAACTCCACATATAATTTCTGTTCGCTCAGATATGAACCAGTTTAGTACTGGTCCAGAAAGACCCACCCAGTTTTCCAGCCGTCTGAGTAGTATAGCGTGGTCGACTGCATCAAATGCGGCACTGAGATCCAATAAAACTTGCTCTGACAAAAGCAGGAAACAGCTCAAATTGAAACTAAATCTCCTTTGCTTACTCTTTTTTACGGTCACATTTGCAGATTTTGCAACAGAAGCGAGAATATGTATATTAGAACAATAGGTGCCTTCAATTTTTAGTGTTTAGGCCTAAAATAATGTAACTTTCAGCTATAAAACTGCTTTAGATGAAAACTAAAATGTTTATTGAGTAAATAAAGTAAATCTGCATGTTCTGCATCATTACTCATAGGCAAAAACACATCTTATCTGCACACTTCTAAGAACACAACTTGCTCCACTGTGCACTTGTACTCCCTTCAGTGAGCTTTCAAGACTCTTTATGTTTCTCTGTGGCCCTGAACAGGCTTTAACCTACAGAAGGTCAGGGGGAGGTCAGTGGAATAAAGGTGCATGCAGGATTTACCTTCCTCCTTTATCGTTAAGTCACATGACAGTGACAGCACATTGTCTTCTGAGCCTGTCTTTACTTTAAAGGTCAAATGTCCTTTATTGAGTGGAGAGAAGAAAAAACGACAGAGGACAAGAACGCGTAGCAGAGATGCTTTTGATGTTTACTTAAAAAATGCTATTTTTGGAAGAGTATATTTAGACTACCTGAAACCACATTAAAATATATAAACAAATATGCTATTTTATATTCAGAAGTGCACAATGTGGTTCATAAATCATCTCACAAATAAATTCAGATTATTTCAGTTCTATGTAGCATTTCAGCATGCAGAGACAAATGTAGTTCCTGTTATGTTACAAGAAAGTTTTACTGTTAAAATATGATTATTTTTAATATTTTGTTTGACTTCAAACATTTTTTTTCTCCATGACTCACTCACAGTTCTGTTTGAGGGGCAAAGTTATCACAGATGGAAATATTCACGCTCTCTTACGCCATCTGTTAATGTGTGTTCCTGAGAAATTCCAGCTTTCAGTGTTATTTCATGAAATACCAAAGCAAACTTAAAAAAAAATGTGTTTAAAATTTAAATATATAATTGATATGAATCAGTATCTTGATATCTTTTAATAGTGTATAACAGAAAAAAACTCTTTTAAAAGAAAATGACAACTTTCAGTCTTATTTTTGGAAAAAAAAAATTAACCACAACAACTATCCATATTCCACTGTTTTGATCACCTTGAATGGCTTTAAGTTGAGAATTAAGCTTAAATATTCACTTGAGATATCACTTTAGGCTCAAAAGGCAGTGCAGTGTCATTCTAGTATGGTTTATCAACGCTGCAACTGAAAGAAAGGAGGCTGGGTTCGGTCTGCTTCACTGACGTCAAAGCAGTATTAGAGCTCACTGGCGGATCCACATCGCATGGCTGCTAAATAACATCATATTAAAATATTTACTGTGAGCACGTAAGCACGCTGACACAGTTCATAAAAAGAACCCTGGAACAGCAGCACAATTGCTGAATCATTTTGTCTGCAGGGTCCTGTGTTTCCAAAAATAATGTTCTAAACCATGTAATCTAAAAAAAATATCCAATCAGATGCTCAGAAATGACCTCAATTTCAAATAAAGTTGAAATATCACTTTATTTCAATTATTTTTGGCCCAAAATTAAGATTTGATGGACGTTCAAAAGGAACTGAAACTGAGAACTGCAGAGCATTTATAGACTCTTGCCGTGAGCCGGTGTTGTCATGGAGAAATGAGTCTAAAGTTATATAAAACTCTGTACCCTGTCTCATTCTTTCTTTCTCAACTACTTCCTCCAGCCAAAGCTGTAATATCTTATGGTGCCGTGTTACCTCCACCCTTCTGAACAATTACCCACCCAAGTAGAAGATCCTCTGTCTGCCGTGGCGAAGCGTTGGTGGACAGAGTGGGGAGAGGCTTTGTTGTTTGAGGAGCCCCGTCTCTGTGGACGGAAGAGGAGATTGGGGACATGGATTTTGGGGGAAACGGGATTAGTGGACAGGATCAGAAGCGTGCCTTCACACATCGAAGTGCTCATGTCACACATGTGGGTCACATTTTTAACTCAGTTATTCCGCATGCACAGATGAGCTGCTGACCCCCCCGTGTGGATTCAGACACCACACAGACAGATAATCCTTCCCAAAGTCGGACATTTGATGTCAACACCCCCAAATAAGCGTGCGTGTACAAATGAATACACATGCACTTTAGAACAGGAAATAAATGTACAAGACTTTTGCTCAGTGTATGTTTTCCGTACTTGTATGAGCTCCATCCTCCAAGCGGAGCTGGCAGGACGGGAGAGAAGAACCAGGCTCAGGAAGGAAGGAGCTTCACTTAAATTAATCTCCGCTGGACGACCCAGAAAAGGAGCACGGCCATTTTTGGGAGCAAGGAGCCATCTCCTTGGTGAGCACCATGGCAACAGTCGACATGGGCCCCAGCCTTCTGAGCAGTTCCTTTTCAGGGTCCAGATCTAAAGTGGCAGGCCAGGTTTTTTTTGTTTTGTGGCATCTCTTGCACTTTCTCTCTCGTGCCCATTCTTCTGTCTGTGCTTTTCTCTGCCTGGCTGACATGGTCCTGGCCTTGTTCACCAGGGAGGCTGTGAGAAGACTGCAGAGGGTCAGTGTCCGTGGGAAAATGTTGCCAGACAACACGGAGGTTATGTGACACTAAAGGGAAGCTAACACAAGTAGGTTGACTTAAGGGAGATTACCAGAGCCTGCATTTCTTAATTTATAGAAACTGTACATGTTCAATCTTTTACTATTTGTCCACGTCAATATGATTCACCAGGTTTAATTTAATTTTTGTTTCTTATTTTCAAGTTTGTGTCAGTCAAAAACTCTGAAAGTCACATTAGAGAACAGATTCAGGAATTGTATGAAGTGATAATATTTTCAGCAATGAACTTAAAAGCTTCTTGCTGAAGATGCTGTATTCTGTCAGTCATTTGTTTGCAGAGGACTTACAGTATTTCCATAAAGTTCCCGTCAAGAAAAACATCAATTAATACAAGATAAAAACAGTAAGAAACTGGATATTTTTAAGTTACAAAGCATTTGGATGTCAATTGTTTCTTGATCAATGTTGTCATTCTTATTTTTTGGGGGGGTGTTGAGGAGAATTTCTCTGGTGCTATCAAGGTTCAAATGTTTGCACTGTTTCATAATTTCTCCCCTTTGACCCACTAGTTTAACTTTTTTTTTAAACCCAGCTCCTCAGTCTTAAGGAGACCGTTTCCAGGCACATAACTGTCTCCAAAATTATCAGTGAGGTAGCAGCTTTCAGCTGTGGCACTTGATAAAAAATGATAAGACTAATATGAGAGCCAGGCAGTAACAACATCAACTTTTTACTGTAATGAGAAATGGGAGAGTAAATGTGACAGAAAACACTTTCCAGTGTGGCTAATAAAAGTTGTGTTTCTTCTGGAGGTACATGTGCTCCACTTTTCAAATATCCCACAGTGACAGGGACTATAGGCATTTACTTAAACTTCATGAAGGGTTTTGGTCTTTATTTTACTCACATTTTTTATTTTTTTTGCATTTTTAAGCCTCCATTTAGAGGATTGTCCTTTATTTTGACAAAACAAATAGCAAAACCAACTTAAATTCTTATTTTAGTAAGAACCAGGAGGAAACATAGATGCTAAGAGATCCAGGAGACAAACCAGGAGGTTGACTAATGTTAAAAAAAAAAAAAACAGGACTGTGGGCAAAACTAGACTATTCCCAGTTTGATGCTGAAAACAGGTTTAGAGAAAGCATGCAGAAACAGCTGACACGGAGGCAGATTCTTAAATACAGATGAAATGAACTGAAGGGCAGACAGCTGCAACATCTCTTCAGAGAATCAAACGGAAAGCTGCACTAAGAGTAACCAAACAACACAATGATTCATAAAAAACATGGTCCAAGGCATAAATAACCCAAACCAATTCTTGTGTGTGTCAGTTGTAAACCTAATTAGATAAGGTGATCTAATTAGATTTAAAGCGTGATTTAGATTTACTAACATACTTACTTTTTCTCCTCCCCATCCGTTTTTTTATCATTAAAAAGAGATGTACATTCTTCATTTCTTTAGTAAATTTTTTTGTTAAAATCAAATATTCTGCTGAGTATCTTTGGTTTTCAAGAACAAATACAGTATATTGGCTCCTCTATTACACAAAGAAGGTTGCTGAAAGGAGCACTTTTTGTGCAAACGTTTGCACTCTCAGGATTACAGTACTGTATTTGTTTATTGGTCAAATTCTGTGTCCAAGCAAGCATGTTTTTATGTTTGTTTAACTAAATTAATGCACATAATGAGAAGCCATGAAAATATCGATGCTTCCACATTTAGACGTTACAGAAATAACATGCATTAGTGCTTGTACACTGTACAGGGTGTATCCAGTTCTGTCATTGTTGATCATTTTTTAATCCTGTGAATGTACATTGAAATACTACGAACTACGTAACATTACAAAAAAAGCTGTGAACATTTTAATGAATTCTTACCCAATCTAACTCTGCTCCTTTGCCTGATAGTTTAGTCCTTTTACTTAAAACAAAATGAGTCATTTTTCTATTTTTTAGTGATAACTGGATAAGACATTAATAAAGTATTAAATTGCAAACTTTTGCTTTTTAAAATTTAATTAAATATGGATACTAATTATTTTATTATGATAAATAATACATATCTATACTAAGATGATATAACCTTTCAAATGTTAGAAAAAAGATACAACTTAAAAAAAACAGACAAACTGACAGATTGTTATGATTTATTAAATGTGAGTAACATAAATATTAGGTGTAATTTAAAGATACATATAGACCATTACAGTAGTTTTTAAATAATACAACTTTAAACGTTTTCACATGCTGAGGGCTGTACATGAAAGGCCATGACACATGAGAGCAAATCTTTTGTTAAAGAGCCACCTACTGGATAAATGAGGAAGTGCACAAAGACATAAGATTCAGTGTATGCATAACTGTTCAAAAGACAGACAGAAATAGTTTATGATCAGCGTGATCCCATGACAAACTGCAGCCAGCTGAGGTGGCGTGACACTTTTTGGAAGATATAACCATTGTTGCAGTCGGCCCCCTCAGGCTGGCTCAAAATTCCTGTGAGGAAGAACACATCCCTGTACATGGTGAACACGGGGCTCCCTGAGCTCATGGAGCAGTCAGCTCCTCCTGGTGGTGCGGTACAGCCCATCTTGTTGGTCATTATGTTGGGGTAGGTGCCCAAACACTGATTTAGCTGGCGGTACTCCAGCTTCTTCAGGGTGAGTTGGTCCTGGAAAGCTGCCTGTGAGCTCGTCTTCCATCCGGTAGTAAAAGCTGGGAGCTCCCCCGCCATCAGGACGCTTTCGGCAAAGTCTTTTTCTGGCAAACAGGCAGCGATGACTTGATCGCTAAAAGAGAAGCGGTCTTCAACCTCGATCACGGCCAGGTTGTTCTCGGGGCGGCCTTCCACATAGCGAGGGTGAAGATGAACTACTCTCACTCTCAGCGTCTTCACTGACCTTTCTCTTGAGATGCCTGTGAAGTTAAAACACGAATAACATATAGGTTTGAGTTCAATTTAAAATGTTTCTAAAAATGTAATAAAATCTTTCATATTTATCAAAGCCTAAACTCTAAAGCAGTGGTCTCCAACTATCAGTTCACTGACTGGTACCAGTTCATAGGTCTCTTGATACCAGGCAGAAGACAACATAAAAATGCATTGAGTAATTTAGCTTATGTTTGGACTTTAAAGGAAGTTTTATTTTGAAAAGATACTAGATTCTTACTTTACACGAATCGTTCGCCTCGTTCACATGGCCACTCCAAGCTCCAAGCTAACAAAGTTTTTCTAAGAAACTTTCCAAGTGTTTTGAATAACGTTATTTAAAAAAAAGAAACAAATGTTTTTGAAAGGAGCATTGAGGTAAAGTCTTAAACCTTAAAGAAAAATAAATCTGCTATTTACAGACAAAACCAGGAGTCTTCCTCAAAATATGGATTTATTACAACAGTTGTTGTTGCTACTTATCAAACTCACTTTGGATTATATGTGGTAACTGACTAATTTTACACGTTTGCTGATAATAAAGTTACTCACACAGTAGATTTGAGCTTATTTTTGTGTTTGGAAAATACCAGATTTATGACTTTTATTTTTGAAAGTCGGACACGCCTGGCATTAGTTGTTAGCCTCCACTTTGTCGGTTAAAGGGAAAATCTATTTCACATTTTAATGGGTCCTAAATCAGGTGCAAATTTAAAGAAGATTATGAAGATTCAATCAAATCAATTTCTGATTTGTAGACATGTTTCTGTGTGTGGAAACTTGTAAACCAGACATTTAGGAATCTTCCTACAGCAAAACTAAACTAGGCGGGCATCTATTAAGAAACTTTAGCATAGAAAATACTCCTCTGTGTTAAAGAGAAAGAATCAAGATTTAATTAAAGACAAAAGGTGATTAATCTTTTAGATAGAATAATCTGAGCTTGAATTTAGTTCTTAATCTTATAATGGAGTTTTAAGAGAAAAGGTCCTATCTTTAACTAAATTTGAGAGCAGAAAAGCTTGAAAAAATGAAAACACAAAATTTGGCCCCAGGAGTGACAGTGAGAGAGGCAATAGACTCACCAACAGCAACCTGAAAGTCCTTGTACTTGTTGCCGCACTCAGCGGTGGTCAAGACCAGATTCTCTTTTATTATGACTCCGCTGCAATATCCTGGGGACTCTGTAATTTTCAGCAAAGCCTGCAAACAAAACAAAACAAAAAAAGGTTCCAGAAACATAACAGAAAACAGCAGTGTGGGAATGTGTGCGTCTTCCTCCTACCTGCCAGGGACAGTTGGAGGACGAACAGGACACTTCATCAATGTTGCTGACCTCGCTGCTCTTCCACACACTCGGGCTGTTCAGCTTACCGCAGGGTTGTGAAACTGACAGTAAAGTGGGTACATGATTACTTATTCTCCCCACAACATATATATTTATTTATTTCACCAAAAATAAAGGCAACTAATTAAGACATAAACAGCTAAAAACACAGAAACGCTTTGGCTGAAAGCGTACCGTATATCTTCCAATAGTGGCCGGTCTCTAATAAACTCCGGGTTTCTTTTATTAGACGCTGGTTTCTAATAGTAGCCCAACTCCTTTAAGATCCGCCCATCTTCTTGATATTTAAACCGTTTATTGTATTTCGGAGTGCAAAGTGAGAAGTTGAAAGACTACAGGACATCCAAGAGGCTGTGGTAGCGACCTCAATAAACAGATGGATGAATCAGGAATTAACAGTCATTTGATTTCAGAAAGTTTGTAGTGGTTCTTGTTTTTGCTTACCATTGTTACATCAGTAAGGAAATGAAAGAGGAGCTGAAGAAATATAATGTGTCAGTGGCAGTTATCTCTAGTTGTTGCACCAAGTACATCCAACCTGCTGATGTTGTTTGGAACAAGCCCCTCTAAGACAAGCTTCAAGACAAATGGATGCTCGGGGATGAAGATAAGGAGTGGTGAGAATTTGAAAGCGCATGCACTCCGTTCGTTAGTTATGTTGATAATATCATCTTGGAAATAAATAGGAAAATTCTTCAAGGATTCCGGAATCATTAATGCGTGCAATGGATCTGAAGATGATTGAATCCACTGCCTTTAAGGACGGCCAACAATGTCATGTTGGGAGTGCGAAACTGCAAACTGTGCAAGATTTCAAGAGGACGATAAAGAAGAACCGGCAAAGAATGAAGTAATCCTTTGCGACTAGATATCAATAGTAAATATTGTTCTTTATTGTTTTTTATCCAATCTCACGTTCCAGTGTATGTGGGTTCTGAGCTTTGTTGCATTTCCTCGTGTTTCATAAGGAATTTTTCAGGCTGATAAACACTTGTGGGAGAGTCAGATTGGTGCAGGTCAGCATCTAAGGCATTACTGGTGAGAAAGTTAAGAAAAACACTGTTTCTCTGTTATGTTACACGTCATTTCATGCTTAAGGTACTACCTTTATGTTCTCATAATTTCAATCATTCTGGAAATATTCATCTGGTGATGTCTGCATTTTGTGATTTAGTTTCACCACTAAATGAACCACTAGCCGCCACCATTCTGTCTGTGATAGAATAAACGCCTGTCTCCAATAGGTGCCTGTCTCTAATAGACGCCTATCTCTAATAAATGCTGGACAGGCTGCCAAATTTTTGGAATAAATACATTTTTGGAGCTACTAGTAAAAGATATACAGTATTCGTGACATAGAAAATACACAGGACGGGCTACAAGCTCCCTGCTCCGCTCCATTCTGATGCATCCACTAATAGACGACTAGATCCATGTATGTCTTTGTTTCCCTCGTCTGAGCTGGCGTGTGGCTCAAACTCTGTGTCTGGATAGTTCAAGCATTGGTTGCCCTTTTTGTTGCACTGGTATGTTAGGTTGAGGGTGTAAGGGGCTGTAAGCTAGCAGGAGAGCGTGTAAACAGTTAGCTCTTAGCAACTGGGAAAGAAAAGGGGGCGGGGTTGTTCTGTACCAACAGCCCCGCCCACAACTCAGTGGAAACTAAATGATACAGTTTCTTGATTTTGGCTAAAAACGACACAATTAGAGGATTGGAGTAAATGGATTCAGACTACGTGAGTCAAAGTCAAGGCCCGGGGTCCGGATGCGGCCCGCTGGGTGATAATTTTATATTTTTGTTATTAACGGCTCAATGTTATCTTGCGCTGGTAACATAATGCAATGTATTCTCATTCCCAAGTCGTCACATAACAAAGTATGGTTAAGGATCCCTCCGAGTCAAAAAATTACGTTGTGGGTGTCCCCAGCTCGTCGTCTTTTGATGTCCAATTAAATCAAGGCTCCCCAACCTCCGGTCCGCAAACCGCTACCGTTCTGGTACTGGGATGTGAACCATAACAGTATCGTAACCCTAACCTTAACCCAGTACCGATCAGTCAGTTCCTAACGCAGATCAGTACTGGTTCCAGACGTGGACCAGGCAAGGGTTAGGGTACCGGTACGGTCCCGAGGTTCTTTCCGCAGTAAAAAGTTACATCTTAAAGTTTTAAAAATGTAGTTTTCATGTGTTCAACAAATGTTTATCCTGCTCGGCCCGCGACCTAAGGTATTTTTTGGATTTTCGCCCCCCCTGTTCATCTGAGTTTAACTTTAGACTTTTAAGGAGAAGTAAGAAAACAGAATACCTGCAGGCACACAAGTGTTTCTGTCAGTCTGACTCAGCTTCCATCCTCTAGCACAGGAACACTCATAGGACACATATCCAGGTTTGCAGAACTGGGAGCAGCCCTTGTCCTTCTCCACCACGCAAAGGGTCAAGTCTGCATTAGGGAAACAGAACCTGATGGTAGAAGAATTGGCATAGCAATCCAAAAAGTAAATAAGCTCCATCCTGACCTTGTTGACAGTTTTCTCCACTGAAACCTGACTTGCAGACACAATCATAGCCTCCCACACTGTCTAAGCACATGGCTCCATTCTTGCAGGGCTTCTCTGCACACTGATCACCATCTAAACAGATGACAAATCTTTTAGAAGACATACAGCTCTGTGTTTGGAAGTCTTTTTGATCATGACACTTACCGATGTAGACTGACCAGAAGATGTCCTAAAGATAAAATGATACGCTTGAAATGAGCAGCACTCTAACAGGCTTTCAAAAGGAAATTGACTCCCAATGCAGCAAGATCAGACTCACCGTGCGGTAAGTGTCCTGGAAAAATCTTCTGGCCTCATCATAAGTGCACACTTTCTCCATGCAGGCCTGCTCCAGGCTGGATGCTTCAGTGCCCCTCTTTTGACGGGAGATTAGTGAAGTAGCCTGCTGCTTATCCAAAAACACTGAAGAAGCATAAGTAAATAAATAAGTTGTGTTGCTTTGTTTTCTATAGATGTTACTCATAGAGTATCGATCAAAGTAATGCAAGAAATGGTAATTCAATAACCTCGAGATACCATTATTTACTGATCTTTTCTCCAATTAGAATTCAAGGTAAACATATGCAGAGATTTGGCATCCCACTTGGCTCCATGCTGGGCTTCTCACCTGTCTGGGGGCTCTGGATGGCTGATGCAGCCCCAAGCAGCAGACACACAACAGAGGCATACATGACCCCGAAGCACATGCTGAAGAGCCAGAAGTGTAATTACTCCTAAATAATAAACAAGAGAAAGTGTTATTAACAGAAAATAACACATTTCAAAATGTTTTGTGAAAAGGCATTTGTTTTTGTTGTGATTTAATCCCTATAAGGGCGGATGTTTACGATTCAAACTGATGCATTCAGGGACTTAGAAAAAAATCAGAACAACCATGATGCTAGTAAACCCGATCCTATAAATATTGTTTTTAAAAGTCACATCATGCATGTGTGTTTGTATTTATTTAAATATATAGTAGCACATCAAATACCACAAGAGTTTTACTTTATAATTGGATATTACTGTAGTTTAGAGAAAGAAAATACTGGTTGGAATTAGCCTCAGACGTGACTGAGCATCTTTCGCCCATACATGTCAAAGACTGTAAACACGGCCAAGAATAATATTGTTTTATTAGTCGGTATTCTATTAGGTTGTGTTGTTAACTTAAAGTTGGGATAAATGAAAAGAAGACACACAAATCCAAATATTACGCATTTGTTCCCAGGGCGGGTCGCTTTCGCAGGCAAGAAAGCGATATGAGAAATAACAACCATCGCGGGGCTGTTCGGTACCTACCGCCAGACAAAGAACCGAATTTTGTCCCGGTCTACTCCCAATCCCAGATTATTGCGAAAAACGCCGTTGTTTCCTGAACGGACCGGGCCTGTGGACCGTAAATAACGGATGCAGATCACATCCGAGGATTTTTTTTAAGCAGCCGTGTTATGTAGTTACAGGATGATGACCAGAAGAGGGCGCTGTTCAACGAGGCTATGTGTTACAGTGAAGGACAGAACCGGAGCAGACTGGACCCGACCGGACCGGAGGGGGAGTTATTTACTATACATGACACTTCTTATCTAAAGCAAATTCGATTGGATGAAACAGCATTTTGTTGATTAAATTTGCCAGGAGGTTATCAATATCAAAAAGATAAAAATCAATAACCAAAACAAATTAAAAAATAATAACACAAAAAATCAATAACATCAACAAAATAATAAAAAAACAACAACACTTAGAAATAAAGAAAAAGAATAATACCTAGAAAAAAATAACACTGACAAATAAGAAAAGAAAATTATGCAAATCTAACAAAACACAAAAAAATGTTAAAATAAAATAAAAAATAACACTAGAAAATAAACGAAAAACACTTGCAAAATAGCTAAATAAAAAAAATTAGAAGAAAAAAAGATAAGATAAATAAAAGAGAAAAAAAAATCACTCAAAAAATTGCAAGTGAGGCCAAGTTTCAACTGTTTTACCTGCTCATCTTTTAGTGCAGGGTCCAATACATTTTGCTGACAGTATCATTTCTTGCTCAAAAATAATAAAACATTGTTTACTTTTGTCATGTAATATTTAGCCATAATTGTAAGAAAATTAACTACATAGCCTAAATGTATGATTTGTTTATTTCCCCCCATAAATAAAATACCCATACAACATACTTACATTCAACTTAATAGAAACTATTTTGTGGGTCATTACACAGATGGGTCATCACAAAACTGGTGGATGAAGGACCTAAATGCTGGAGACAAGGCTTGGTGGCAGAAAAGTAAAAATGTAATTAACAAACCGAAGCATAAAAACCCAATGAGTGACCAAAAAAAAAAAAAAAAAGGTGACTGAACAGCAGATGATCTGACAAGGAAGAACTGAAAACCAGATACTCAAATAGACTGAAGGTAATCAACTAAAATAAAGACAGCTGTGAATGAGAAGCCTGAAAATATAACATGTATCTATTCAAAGGCAGAAAATTACAACAACAAACAAACAAAAAAGCAATTTGAAAAAAAAAATTAATCTTAATACATGCAAAGATGTATATGTTCAAATTACGAAATTATAGTCAACAATATGGACAACTTTATGTGAATGTCTTTTCAGTAAAAATGTGGCCATAGGGTGATTTGGGAGAGATTTAATTGTTTTACCATGAACAGGTTTCATGTAATTGGGAACTTTTAGAAGCCGTCAATCATTTTAATCAAAGTCTGATTTAATATGCAGTCACAATCATTTAGTAAATTATTTTTAAAGCGTTCTCTTCCTTTTCCATTCACTATAGATGCTTTTATTTTATTTATGTTTAGATTGAGAAACTCTTTGGATTTGTAAAGGGTCATGATGTGTCATTTTTTTAAAGACAAAAAGATGCTTCTTATTAGTCCATCATTCCTTAATTCTTAGCTGCAGTTTCTCCAACCAATGTGATCAGAATGACAAGCGCTACTAAATATGTACACACTTGGTTAAACAAAACCGGGTGCAATCTTCTGTGATCAATAAGACTAACCCCTACAGCAAACAAACAAACACACAACAGTTGAGACAACAGCAAACAGCTGAAAACCCGATTGGAGCTTGTTGCAAATAGGATAAAAGAGAAGAGGGAAAATCTAAGCAGACAAGAAACGTAAAAACGATTGAGAAGCGGACACTGAGAAGATGTCACAGAATGACAAAAAGTTCTCCTAGATGAAGTTGTGAGACATTATGTAGTCTCACTGCATATTTAATGGCAAATCTAATTAGTGTTTCTTTGTAACAACAATGAAACACACACACATGGATAAGATCTGGTGGAAGTAGGTCATCGCGGCTGCACTTAACAGGACCAAAGTCTCCTCTGTGGTCATATTTTAATGGGATTGTTTGTAAGAGCAATGTAATTTACACAGAGGGCCGTGGGGGCTTTAGTCTCAGCTGCAGCCATGCTAAATGTCTCCATTTCCCAGGTCTAATAAGTGAGGTATTAAAAAAAACCTGCTAAGACCAGCTGGTCCCTGGTGTCAGGCAGAGAGGATCTGAAGGGTCCAGTCCAGGGAGACCCACCCAGGGGTGGTGTGAATGGACACGGAGCTTGTTTGGACAAGAAAAGCTGCAGATGGATGTGTAAATGATTAATAACTTATTGTTTTTTATTCTGCTCCAAGTTGTTTTGAAGTGCATATTTGTTGTACAAAATACACACTTTATGAATGCACAAAATATCAAACACTTGATGCTAACTGTGCAAGTGCACTCAGTATAACATGCAGTGTAAAGCACGCCGAGTCATCCATCTCCTTCCCTCTGTTATGTTTTATTCAACATCCCCTTCTCATATACTGTCTCACTCTTTCATTTTTTTCCCTCCCACTCCTCCCATTATTCTTTAAGTTCCACCTTTAAGCGGGGAGGGGGTGGGACGCTCACGTGTGACCCGGTCGACCCGCGCCTCCTTCAAATCTAGAGAGCAATTTTGCCGGCACACACGAGCAACACCTCGGGCGTCACAAAAGGCATCCATAATTAATGTCAGCTGATGCTTGACAACTTTGTGATGAAACTTAAACGCGAAAGATGAAATCAACAGCTGTTTGGAGTTTCTATTGATTGACATTTAGCAAATTTCTTTATCATTTTCAGGCTGTTTTACCCATTACACCAAGGAGAAAAATGCTCTGCAGATGCACACTGTTTGGAATAAAATTCTGCAACAATCTTTACAACACAGTTTTGCATGCTGTTGCGTCTCTGCATCTGTGTGTTCAATCTGATGGTGCAACACTGATGTAATGGTTTAATAATGAGGGTGACACACATATAGTGAGGACCTAGGAAATCCTTGTCCCACCACTCACCTCAAACAAATAGGCTGCATCATAAAATGGGGTCAGATAGAAGCACAGCATTGCTCACAAACAAAACAAACACTCTAGTTTCAACTCAATTCAACCGGACATAAGGACGATCCTCACTCATAAGAGATAGACTTCACTTCCTCTAGGTGGTGCAGAAAAGTTGGCCAAAGCTGCAGGCAAACCAGCCAGCAGGCACATAAACACAGATTTCTATTGTCATTACTCTAATAAAAAGTAGATTACTGCTTCTGGTAAGGAAGTGTCCATGACTCTTTCGTTGCAGAAGCAGTTCCTCATCCTTTTCTTTTTCTTCATACGTAAGCTGCCTCAGCTCAGGCTGCTGTTTTATTTATTTATTTCTCATGCGGCTTTGTCCTGGTTGTACCCTGCCTCTCACATGATAACAGTTGAAATAGGCTGGGGCCCCCTGCTGACCCTGAAAGAGATGGATGGATACTGCTGTGCACTCAGGGACAATGACTGTAAAAATCCAGGCATTGAGGGTCCAGCTGCACAAACATAAATAAAAACAGAGCAGGAAATAGTTCAGCTGCTATTGCATGATGAACGAACGGTTTCTAGGAAGAGGATATTGGAATTTACATGTGAAAATAGACCCTTCAATCTTTTGCATTCTCACAATGTTATCTTAATTTATATCCAGCTCATCTTCTGGCCTTTTGGATTTTGCTTTGCAGATCTTCACTCAGAAGTTCTGTTGTCTTTAATGTGTGACTGCTTCTACTGATTTGCTCATTTTTTTATTAGATGTACTGGATTTCTTTAGATTGACAGTATCTCTTCTTAGCCTGAAGGTGACAGAAACATGTGGTGTTGGACATTACTAAAATCAAATAAACCAAACTAAAGTGCACAATCCTCACAAAAGACAGCCCTGGGTTTTCTGTAATCTTCGGAAATCTTGACTGACACCTGTTCTTGTTCAGGTGCTCTCTCAGTTTAAGGTAGCTCTTACTGCTGTTTTAGCAGCTTGAAAACGTTACAATTTTCTCTCTTTCTCAGTACCTGATACTTGGTATTTGGTTAAATCTTGACAGAAAACCCCACAGAGCAGATGCTAATCTGGTCTAATCTGGTCACTGGTAAATAAAAAAGCTGTGACAAATGATGGGGAGAGTATTGATCTAAAACAGTTTCGATTGTCTTATTCTCCCTGTAATTTAGGTGTCTCCCTACAGATGGCGCACTACAAATAAACCGACCTATGGTCAGGAGCATGAAAGTTATTCTGCATTCCTGTAGTGTTTGTAGATTTGTTGATTTTTTTCTGTATTGATGTGTGGTTTCTAAGTCAGACAATCATTTTTTGGATTATTCCAACACCACATGAACCCAGCATTTTGAGTTTGAGATTTCCCCTGAGGGAGATCAATCCATTGGTGAAGTTGGCACTAAAATAAGAACAAAAACTACAGTTTTGAAATAGAAACTCCAAAATGCAGTGTTTTAAAGTAATTTTTAATCAAGATTAAGGCATGTTTTTGTCCAGATCCTGTGTTATTTCTTTCTTTTACAAGGTGAATTACCAAAACACGCCACAAGTCTGCTCCTAGTCTGACCCTTTTGTCAAAATTTAGAACCCTTTATGGCTCACGTGCGAGACAGTTTGCCCATCCCTGGTCTAAACCAACATCATGGCTGTTCTCTCCACAGTCTTCTACACTTTTGCTTTCATTCTTGCTGATACTCTTGTGATCTGAAGCCTTCCTCCACCCGTTCCAATCTGCTTGCACTCACCTCTTCACCTCTTTCCTACATTCTCAGTTGGACTGTAGGTCCTTAAAGTCTTCCTGCTTCCCCAACTCTACTCTCCATCTCTCCCTTGTTCCACTTGTCATTTAATCACGTACTCTGTCTTGCTTGTCTTGTCTTTACCAGAGAAAATCTTTACCTAAATGTTCCTTGTTCTCACAGATCAAAGTGTCATCTGCAAACATCATGACCCACAGAATTCCAGTCTAACGCCATCACCACATCATCCATCAACACAGCAAACAAGAAGGGATTCAAGTCTGATCCTCCTCTACCTAGAACTCCTCTGTGACACCTACAGCACATCTCCCCACTGTCTTACACCATGAATTAAATATACTTATCCGCCACTCGGGACTTACACATACAAACCACTGCTCCTCTTCCTGTCATAGAGTTTCTCTAGATTTCTCTAGGCGTCTCCAGAAACATCCTCAAAGCAAATATTTTACTTTTACGCCTCTTTCTCTTTTCATGAAACCATATTGTTTCTCACTGACCTTCAACTATGTTTTCCCATAACTCATCACAGCAGTTTCCACAACTCTGCACGTCTCCTTTGTTCTTAAAATGGGGCACTAGAACACTTCTCCATTCCTCAGGCATCCTCTAACTCTTCACGCCCAGCCAGAAACTCTGCTGACATCTCTCCTAAACGCTTCCAAATCAACTGCTGTCCCACTCTTCATCCTTGTCGATGCATTTCTCACTTAATCCTTACTTATCTTTGTTTCACAACAGCCACCTCCTACTCTCTGGTCTCAAGGATTTTCTTCATTATCAGCTCTTCAAAGTCATCCTTCCATCTTTCATCACACTTGTGTAACCTGTCAACACATTTCCATCTCTGCCCTTCATCACCCTAACCTGCTGCTCATCTCGGTTTCTCTGCATTGCCAGCATATACAAATCCAACTCTCCAAATCCCCTTTGTGACCAACGTGTCCTACAAGTTCTAGTAGGACTTTTGTTTGGTCTTTGCCACCTCCAACATCCCTGGAAGACACTAAATGGTTTAACCCAGAAACAAAAAAATCTATGCTATTTCTGAAATGTTGAATCAGTTCTGTAGGAGAAAGCAGAGTACCTGTGGAAAAGAAGCAAAAAAGAACATTTTCGTGGAAAATTGGAACTCTTTTAAATATCAGAAAAGGACAGCCTTTATGAACAAATCTTGTAGCCACAAAAAAAAAAAAAAAATCCAATTTTGTTGCATTTCAAGCTTGAAATGGTTCTGGAAAAAAGACTCTTTTGCAGCTACTTGTGAAGAATCACTTACCTGTGCCCCACATTTCTCTATGATGAATTCACATCATCTGGCCATATTTTATTTAGCACAAAAATCACGGTGCTACTCCCCAGATCATTTGTTCCCAAGTAGGGCAAAGGAATTAAGGGTTTGAGATTGCTTCTCTTTATTCCTTGACTTCTTCCCCACATCTCTTTGGAGCCGCAGAAGCAGGCCAAGCATTTCTGGACGGTTTCTGTGATCAATTCTTCATTTTTCAGCATCCAGCAGAACCTCAGGATAACGTGAATTAAGACTCAAGCATTTTCAAAGATGAACAGCATCCTCTTTTTTTTGATCCTCCGCTTTCACAGACAGTGACTCATTTTCTAAGAGGAGGAAAAAAACTCATTTTTTCTCATCTTCTTTGTGTAAAACCCTTTGATCTCATCTGACCTCGGGTTCTTATCTCAGCCCCGTGCGCTACCTTTCGATGATATACGGTGTCTGGCTCATACAGCAGAGAGGCGCAGAGGGTTGTTCATTTTCTTCAGACCCGTGGAGGGGTGGCCAAACCCCGATAGTGCTGAGGAAGCACAGAGGGAGCAGAAACACAACTGACAGCTTTGTAAAGGCGCATGATGTCTACTGTGCTCACACCAATGCCTCTCTTCTAGACACGGAGCGAATGCTGAACGCCCAAAGCTATCCGATCATCAAATAAGTAATGAGAGCTGTATGTTCCCAATGATGAATTAGCTCTATGACACATACAGTAAATTAGTTATGAGGGAGGGAGGTGAAACATTAAAAAACACCTTGGAGAATGACATGTGGTTATAAATCAGCTGAGTTGGTGTTGAAGAACACACATAAAAACAAAAAAAATGTTTTCTTTTTAAATGACAAATAAATATTATAATAATTAATTAATTCTTCTACATGACAACTTTATATATTTTTTATTTATTTATTTTGGTATTAAAGTTTAGCAAGGTAAAGACTTCCCAGGTGCCAACAACAATACCAAGACATATTTAGTCTTTTTTTTTTTTTTTTGCATTTTTTAATGCTGTAATTTCAGTTTAGCCTTTATTTAGCAAAAGTTTAATATTCCAAGCATTGTTTGTGGTTTGTGGCATCTTACATTCTTTCTAATCAGCTGAGTTCTGGTCCTAAACCCTGCAGAACAAGTTTAGAGATTGTCATTAACACCCTTGCACATTCTTTTAATCAAAGTGGACAAAAATCAATCTTGGAGCGTTGATTTTAATTCACACCTTCACCTGATTCTTGTTAGAAGAAACATCCATTTCACATTTCAGCAGAGTGGATGGTCTTTGCATTTTATGCCTTCGGTGCACCAGAGCCAATGTTCTCTGCTGCCTTTGATTTGTTGGAAGAGTGAGGATTGGCGTTTTCTGTTTCATTGTGTTGTCTAAATTAGATGTGCAATGTTTTGTGGTTTGTGTGCATGTTATATAGCCATTTTTGATTGTTCTAATCAAGATCAATTGATTTTTTTAATTATTATTTATTTATTTTGGGGGGGAATTGCCCCCGTAATGAATCAAATTCAAATCAAATAGAACAAATAGATTAAAATGGAGAAAAAAATGTGGGCAAAGCACCTTTTTAGATTTTTCAGCAGATGTTAGACTGAGCATTTTTAAATGTCTCCACTTCTAAGTCCATTCTATTTTGCAAATGTCCAGAATTTTACTATATAATTTATGAAAAAAATAAAAAATAAAGGACTAAAATATTACCAAAAACGTATTGTCTTTTGGGTGAAGTTTTCTACTTTGGATATGTGCAGATTACATGCTAAAAATGTTGTTTTTTCTCTGAATCTGGTTGAAAAATATAAAAATTTGTTCAGAAATGTAGTTTACGATCACGGAAACCATGTGGTTAAATAGCAGAAAAAAAGAAGTATTAATTTACTGAGTTGTCAATGAGCAACATGATGTATGAAATGTCCTTCATTCATGACAAATATTGAAGCTGACTTACAAAAGATTATTAAATAACCAACGCAATAAGCCAACAAATAGTAAAAGGGCAGATCAAAATTATTTTTTAATTCTCTTAATCTACAAAGTGAAACTGTGTTTTCACCTAACTGAACTTCGCATTTAATTCCGAACCACATTTTAACAGAAATGAAAAAATGTTACATTTCTCTTAATTATCTTTAATAACCCTTTAACACATAGCTCCAGTGTTTACGTTCTTTGTTTTACTGTAACTTTTCAACCATTAGCACAATAATTCCAGTAGATTTTGAAGGAGATCTACTGGAATTATCGTTCTAATGGTTGAAAAGTTACAGCATGTTAATGATTTATTAAGCGCTACTCCTGAAAAAGTAAATTTTAAATACAACTAAACATGAGTTTAGTTTTTTACTTGTTGAATAATGAGCTTAATTGTGTTGATTTCATAAATTTAAATTGAACAAAGATGAGAAAATGATATGCAAAAAAATTATGCGTCTTCAAAAATGTTCTATTATCGCACTTTAGGCATATTTGTAGTAAAAACCTTTATTTTATTCATCGCTTTTTATCAGACTCCAAATTAGCTTCTAAAGGGAATCTAGAGTTTCATGAAATTCTGTTTTTAAGTTACAAATGAGATCTTGTTTTTGACTAGAGAAACGTTTTTCAAACTTCCATTTCCCCTCTTGGCTTTTTTATTTATCGTCTATTAGGAATAAGTGAATAACTGTTGTCCTTATTTGCCTTTTATCCCTATTTTTCAACATCTTTTGTTACACAGGATCATTTGGGGATTGAAAGCAGAGTATTTCTGTTGAAAATTGACATAAAGGAGAAACTAATCTTTTTCAGCCAAGCCTGCTTGTTGCTGTTTTGTCGTCCAGCCCAAAGTGAGTGTGCATGGAGGAAGTGTTTTTCAGTGTCATCAGAGTTCATTAACACATTCTAGCAGGAGATTCAGATTGTTCACACTGCATGGCAAATTAGACACGGCAACCAATCCCAGCCCTCCGACTCCCACCACACGTGTCCAATCACATGTACAGAACTGCATGTTCGAGACATGTGGTCATGTGTACATGTGTGTGCAAACAGACATGTGAACAGGCAAAAAAATAATAAAAAAGTTTTTCTCTATTGCTTTCATATCAACAGTCTTTTCGTTTTATTGTCTCTTTGTGTCCTCAAAGACCTCTTTCACTTTCAAAGCATCCCTCCTCTTCCCCTCACCTGCAGACTCCACTCCCACTTTGTCCTCTTTATTCCCTCAGACGAGGAGGGGGGAAACGTCTTCTTCATCAACCTTTAAAGTCCAGTTGCCCCAAAGAGCAGAATCCTCCTCTCCCCCCTCTCCTGATTTCCCTCTCTCTCTCCCATTCCTCCCTTCATCCATTTGCTCCCTCTCTCCTCCTCCCCGACCACGTTCTGGACTCACTCCCGTCCCCCCCACCAGCTCACACACTCACGCAGCATCCTCTCCTCACCACAACCCTACCTTCAAACTCACCTCCTCACGCCTCCCTCTCCGCTCCTCCATCACCCACTAACGCACATCATCCTTCGCTCCTCTTTGTGTGTTGTCTCTCCCTTCTCCACCTCCTCTGATCCCCCCCCCCTCTCATTTTCTCACACTCAACCTTGCTTTCTTGCACAAGTGCGCTTACACACAGACTAATGTTGATTGGCACCCAAGGACAGAGCACCCTTTCCTTAAAGCCAGCAACCGGGCAGTTTCACTGCGTGGCCAGACTTCTTGACACTGAGCTCAGCTGAGGAAGAGGACCAGGAAGAAGACATGGAGCACAGCCACATCCCATTTTTTTCCCAGAACAGGAGCACCTGGAGCACAGAGGGATGCCCTCTTGGACCACTGCCGGTCATTTACTACAGCCTCCTGCTCTGTCTGGGCCTGCCGGGTAGGACATGTGCACGAGTGTGTGTGCTCCATATGCATGTCTAGTTTGCCTGAATTCATGCTGGAGGCTGCATCTGTGGATTGTTGGCATCTTAAATTGTTGTGCTCTGTTGCTTTGGTGCATCTTGAATTTGTCATTCTGACCTTATGGCTGTCTCTTCTGCATGCATACATGCTTTTAATTAATACATCTGTCTGTGCTCGCCAAGATTATTGCAGAAGCCGAATAAATGATGAGCATAGCGTCAGTAATTCTGAATAAAAAACATTTTTTTCTTAATCTAAAGACTCATAGTGAGAAAATGTTGCTTGTATCTTGTATCCAAGCAAATGACAGTGTTAAAAATTGAGTTAGTGGGTATTACGGCTTGACCTCTAGGACAGGTGTTTGTTACGAGTCTTCCCTTGATGATCTGCCCTAAAACAATTCCCTCTTCGCTCTTTAACATTGAGTTATTAGTCCATTCAGAGTTACTGTCAGACCCATTTACTGCCTCTGTCCGGCTGTGTGATCTACAGGCGCTGACCTCTCACACAAAATGATGAGTGTGTGAAGCAGCGAGACAGACAGAAAAAGCTGGAGGTCAAATGTA
Source organism: Oryzias melastigma (assembly GCF_002922805.2). Lineage (NCBI taxonomy): Eukaryota > Metazoa > Chordata > Actinopteri > Beloniformes > Adrianichthyidae > Oryzias > Oryzias melastigma. Next base: position 12,112,703 of record NC_050519.1, read on the forward strand.
AAAAAAAAGCTTCTGCTGTGTGATCAGACATAGAAGGTTTGATAAAGAAACACTTTTCCCCAAAACCTGAATGTTCAGTCAAATTTAAAAATGCATCTTTGTTTTCATTCGCAACATTAACTGGTTACTTTGAATGTCTTGTTTATGATGTACAAATCCCCTTAAGATCCTTTCTCCTTGATAAAAACTCAAAGTGATGCTATCAGCTGTAGAAGTGCTTTTGGTTCAAAATCCATCTGCAATGCAAAGTAAAGTGTGTGCCAAGACTGCAGCTGCTCCGGAGATTTGCTGTCTTGTAAAAGTCTATATTTTTGATCAGATCTCATGTTCCAGTAAATAAATCTCAGGCGTATAATTTAACCCTCCGTCGTGCTTTGGAGTTTTACTGCAGGGTTTGTTATTGCAGATCAAATCGAGGCTGTTTATTTAATAACCTGCGAGTGTGAGGCGATTTTTCAACAGTCACAGGGACTGAGCTGAAAAACGACAGTGGTTGTGACAGAGTTCAGAAGCTGATGGAGGAGTGATCAAAGCATCATCTACAGAGCCACATGTTGTGAAAAAGACTGTGGGAGATGAGGGTGGAGGACTCACAGGTACCAACATCAGAAGGATGACTTCCACTTCAAAACTCTTTGACCTGCATGCTGCTGGCAGAGCGGGGTCACACACTGACTCTTGAGAGCAGAAATGTGATGAGAAGGGATTAAACAAGTTAAGTGGAGGATCTAAAGATTGCTTCTGCGAAGTGATGAAATGGAAACTAGATGATCAGAATAGAAAGAAGGAAAACAAGAAAAGAAGCATTAAGAGAGACAGGTGAGGGATTTAATGCTGAAAGTGAGATTCCTAACAGCAGAGCAGGTGAAGCATCACCTCCAAGCCTCGAGTGGAGGTGTTACAGATGACAGCGCTAAAACAAATTGCCGCATTTTTAATTAATCACCAACTCACTGTAGCTGTTTCCGTCTCAACTCACCCAAGCACACTTCTCGAGATGTCGCAGACACGCTCTGCAATCAGCGTGATGAAGTTGCTCTTTAATTTGCTGCTGTGTTAGTGGGAAGCCCTAAGCAGATGGACGACACTGGAAGGGGGACACAAGTGGACACTCAAAATGTGGCGAACCAGTCTGGGGATGTTCAGTCAGCTTTAATATGAAAGCTCACGTTGGGTCTTCTTCATGAAGAGGATTCCTCAAACATGTTTTAACACAGATCAGTGTTAAAGTCCCACCATGATCATCTTCTGATCTATTTTAAAAATGTTCTTGTGGTCTTTTAATGATGATGATGCTGTTTTTAGGCAAAATCCAAACCTGTGTAGCTTAATTAGAAATAGATTCTGCAGAACAACACTGGTTCATTAGAAATTTGCGGCGTAAGCCTGCCCCCATTTCCCATCATCATGCTAGCTTAGGATCCCTCAAGTTAACAATACCAGTGCAGTTAAAATGGCGAGCAATAATTGAAGCTGTACAGTTTTGAGCCAGATGTCTGCTCAGACGAGAAAAATGTAGCCAGCTTGTGGCTTGCTGATGTATGTCCAATGTGCCTGCTTTCTCAAACTGCATTTTTTTTATCTTCATGTACAATTTAATACTCAGAAATACAATTTTAATCTTCATTTTCTTTGTACATGTCCTCTGAAAAATGTTACAAGAACATGTTAAAAACACCAAAAATATACTTTTGTCGGAGTGGATCTTCAAGCCGCCCATGTAAATTATTCAACCAAATCAAATTTCGCCAATTAAGAGAAATACAAAGCTACTGAAAGGATGATGTCAAATGTAAATTAATTTTTAATTTGTAGAAGCTGCAACAAAAACATTTTCTTTTCTAATTCTGTTTATTCTGATGACTTGTTTTAAAGTCAGTCAGGACCCATTATTGTAATCTATATTCAATTATTTCTTTATTTGCTGGCTTATAATCAACCGATTAAAATAAATAGAGGATAAAGTAAGAAGGAAATTGTACTTTTTGCCAAAATATTATCAAAGATTTTAATGTATGCTAGGGCAGCCATGGTGCAGTGGAAGGGCAGTCGACCTCTGATTGGAAGACTGCTCGTTCGATTCCCGTCTTGCCTACCCATGTGTTGAAGTGTTGGATGCATGGATTTTTTTTGCTCAACATTGGGACTAACCGGGAGTTAGCTTCAATTTGATTTAACTGAATTCAATTGCATTGTTTGATTGTTATTTGTTTAAATTTGTTTTTAATCTAATTTATGTAATTGATTTAAGTAGAAACAAAATTACTTGTGTTCAATTTCATTTTGTTCATTTTATTTCAAGTGCAATTTCACATCTTCAATATGGGGTTTGATTTATAAAACTGACTGAATAAAATCAAATTACAATAAAATATTCTAAAATTATCATCATTCAGTCAACTCAGATTATCAAAATTGGCCAAACTGTCGTGACTTTATTTTTAAGCTAGCCTAATTAAGTCACACACTAACCACAGACATTTAAAGATAATCTCAAACATCCCAGTGAGTCCAAGAACCATAATTTGACTCACAAAAAACAAGAGCCAGCATCCTTTGAACAAAGAAATTTGAATGAAATCAGCATCATGCTGGCACAGCGCCTCCTGCTCCCTGATTTTTGTCACAGCTTGCGATGCGATGCAGCAGAGTGACTGCTGCTTGTGTGGAGAACGCCTCCACCCACGTCCACCCATTCGTGCAGAGAAGGTTGGAAATGCTCAGCACTAACAACCGCCCCCGTCCACGGTGCGGTGCAGGCCAAGTGTCAGCTGCTGCCTAATGAAGAGGTGGGCTGCATCGATTTTCAGTTTGAACCATCGATCTGTCAATCTGCGCCACCAACAGGACATGTGCGGTGAAACAGCGCCTTGTTAATAGATACTATCACTCTAAAAAGTGACTGCACACAAAAAAGAAAGGGGAATGGCTAAGGTTGGGAAAGTAAATGAATATTGCAAATGATATAGAATTGGTCTCCATTAACAGCAGCAGAGGTGAGTCACAAAGGGAGCGGGTGATAAAAGCAGAGGAAGGACGTGTTGTTTCAGGCAATAAATCAGAGGTGTGCTGAGACAAAGCTGGCTGCATTTGACTAGAAGACATCAAAACGCGGTTGCAAATCTAAGCATATTTTAAAATAAAAACGTCTCCAAAAGATTTATCGTGGAGCATTTTGTCTCTTCATTTTTGCTTAAAATTTGTGCGTGATAGTGCAAAAAATAAATAAATAAAATCCAAGGTCAGTTCTACATTCCCTGGCATTATTATAAACAGAGTTAAACAAGCTGAGGTGGCGCTGTCATGCCCAGCACAAGGACACTCCGCGCCAAACCTTCACTCAATGTGGCCTGTCTGTGAAATGAATTGCTGTTGAGGTGAGGAGGCAGCCGAGCACTGCAGTGGCATCAATACATTATTTTCTCTTCTGAGCTTCTTCAATGAATTCCTATTAACAAATCAGCCCACACACTCAACTAGTATTCAGAACCACTGAATTGAATACAAAATTACATTTTGAATACTTAATTGAGGGTTTCTATTTTTTGCTTCGGAGAATTAAAGGCTTTACTTGCTTTATGTCTAGCGTGACACTTAGAAGACAAAATGGAAATGGTTGTCACCGAGAACAAAGTGGCTGTGACCTTTGAAGCCAGCTTTGATATTCACATCCTCTCTCTTCTGTCTTGTTCAGTCTTTCCCCTAAAAATCCTGCTCTCCCTCATTTCTGTCACCTGCGCTCCGTGACCTTCCTCAGACTTTCCCCTCCTCTGCTCTAATGTCGTCAGACCCTTTTAAAATCCCCTAAATAATTGGAGAGATCTTGCTTTTTTCAGAGTTCCTTTTTTTGTCAAAGCCTGGAAGTCTATCGTGTTTTGATGGTTTAAAACCGTGCAGGGCCTTTTGTCTGAACACGTGCCTTTAATGGTGGGATGAGTCAGCCTTGTTACACACCTCAGGGAGCACACTGTGTCTTCTCTTTTTCCGCTAAACAACGTCAATGGCCCTGTCCCTCCTTATATCAGAGGCGCAGTGGGGGGCAAAAGGAGACAGAGGCACTTCACAGAAACAGACAACGAGGTCACCCAAGCAGTCAGACATGTGAAAATTGTAACTTCATATTGAGGATGCTTCATAATTCAGCTTTATTTTATTTTTTACAAAATCATCATAAAAAAAACTTCCTCTTCATCCATCCTTTGTGCACATCAGTCTTCCACTTCGGCTTTCCCCGACCCCGCTGTGAGCGGCTTCGCACTTGTCACCTCACACCGGTTAAATGCCAAGCAGATCCATCCTGCTCCGGAGACAATGTAAAGAGAGGGAATCAATTGAAACGGATAGGCAGCCCGCTGCAGGATGGCTACAAGTAAATGGAAATGTCACGCCTGCAACAAGATGCCTTTTGTTCATTTGTGGAGGGCCCAGCTTTCAGCTCAAACACAATAACACCCACCTATAGTGATGGTAAACAAACTCGCTGTTTGTGTTTTGTGTCACTCCACAGTATATGCAGCAGCATAAGGGTCGTGGTATAAAAGAAAAAGAGGGTTGAGACTGTTTGAGCAGTGTGTCGCATTTTGCAGGAAACTTAAACACAAAAAGTCAGAGATAAAACTACTAGAAACTGTAATGCACTAGCTGCCGTGTAAGTCATTTGATCAATTCGGCAAAACAAAATATTCAGCTATAAGAGATCAGATGGATGACATAGAATTAAATTAAAAAGATAAAATGAATTTTCTGCTTTTTGTTTGTAGCTGATAAACCAAATTAAAAGTACAACCAGGCCAACAGAAGAAACGAAAGAATCAATAACTCAATCACGTGAAAATTGAAATGGAAGCCATTTTCGAGCTGTCGAACGCAGCATCATGTGTTAAGTGGATGCAGCTTGATAAATCTTCTAAATATCTATGACATTTCATTTATGGTTCTCGATAGACTGGACATTAATGAAGTGGTGCATCCCCCTAATGATTTATTTGTGTGTACATGTTGGGAGTTAAACACGTGTTTGTGTGTGCTCCACGTCCTCCCCGTCTTGCAAGCTCAAGTCATTATGTGGAGCCAGCTATGTAATTTGTAATCATTTGATAGCGGCTGAGGCTGTAAAGTGTGATGTCCCAGACTCCAAGCTGCCATATTTAATCAAATCACAGAACTGTTACTGCAGAGAGGGATCACGATCACAGACACTGCATGTAAAGGGATGGCTGCTAAAAGCATTAACGTCTGTGAAGTTACACGGCAATTTCCTCTTTTCACTTCGCGGCATCTATCCAAAACATCTCAATGTTAAGCTGTCACGGTCACTGTTTAGCATCTATTACTTATTAAAGTAAGTCAGCTGTGTTCAGGTTTCTGACTTGTGGACAAGAGCAGCATAGTCTGGATCTATATTCTAACTAATGCTCTTACTCTTCTTTGCCTTTTAGAATTACCTGGGTTCATATAAACCTCTGCATCCTCCTCTTGTCCTCCTTCACTACATCCATGAACCTCCTCTTGGTCTTCCTCTATCCTGGTAGCTCCAACCTCAGCATCCTTGTATCAGCATAATCACTTTCCCTCCTCTGAATGTGTCCAAACCATCTCAATCCGGATCCCAGCATTTATCTCCAATGCATCGAACATGAGCTGTCCCTCTAATGTATTCATTTCTGATCCTATCCATCTTCCACTAATCTTGTAAAAAAAATTCAGCTATAGTAGAAATGTGAAGAAACGGAGATGGGATTCATTTCCCTTTTATAGATAATTAATGTTGAAATATTGGAAAAAATACATAAAAATGTCAACTTTCTGTTCTTTTTATTTATTTATTTTTTTTACGACAAAGCTGTATTGTATTTGTTTTTATAAATAAACCAACGGCAATCCTCTTCATTCATTTGTTCCTCAGCTGGCCCTTTTTCGTATTTCTGTGGCGATATGATAAATATCGCGATACATGGCTTTCAATATGATATGTATCATGATATACCCCGAGAATTTACAAAAACACGTTTTCACTTTTTTTTTTTTTTA
>NC_050519.1:12119318-12177825 GCF_002922805.2 Oryzias melastigma
TTAATACATCTTTCATGGTAATAAAATAGTAAATTTAATTTTATATAATGATCACAACGCTTAGCACTGCAACTGTATCTCATATACAAGTTGCTTTTACACATTAAAAAAAATATGGTGTTTTTCTTTGTGTAAATTTAGATATTTGTTCTTATATGGAACAGTCAATATTGTCTATATTTCCACAACAAAATATTTTTTAGTATAAGAAAAAAACATAGAATGAATGTGCTTTAGCCAATAAGGTTCCAAAAGTATGACTGATTAAATTCAATGATGCTAAATGTATCTTATCCAGTACTAGCGGTCAAAAGTAAGACACTTCTTATTGTGTTTGAGTTAAAATTAAATATAGATATCAAAATACTATACCTGAACTGAACGGTGAAAGACTTTCAACCAGCATTGTGCATTATGAGTATCATTATAAGTATCATAAAATTAGTTTTTATTAGTTAATTCAAAATCATTTTGTATGTCTTAATCTATAATCTCAAATATTAAGCATTTCTAGCAGATATTAACTTAAGTAAATTGTTTTATATTTATGCTAAATGTCCACTCATAGCTTATTGGTTCACACATGATGAGAAAATTATGAATATATTTTATGCTGCAATGAACTAAAGCAGGAGACAGTTGACTTTCATCATATTTTTTATGTTTTTAAGAAGAGAAAATTAAATCCAAACATGAAGAATCTGCTGCCCCAGGCACTTTTTCAGTTTAGCTTATTAGTTAAATATGCTTTTTGTACCATTTTGTTTCAGTTTTTTTTTATGTAAAGTGTATTGAAAAACAAAAATTGAATAAAATAGAACTTTTTCAATTCAATTCAATTCAATTTTATTTATATAGCCCAATATCACAAATTCAATTTGCCTCATTGGGCTTATTGGGGGGTTTGTAAGAATAATGACAGGCTTTTGTAGTGCAGACACTCACACAGATAAGATGGGCTGTTCTTGTGTGTCTAAATTGCTAAATTTGCTGCTGCCTTACTGCAATGCTGCAGATTTTTTTCTTTTTGTCAGAACATCTGAAAAAGGATTTTTCCAAAGAAAAATGGCAGGTTTTACTAGCAATGGACTGTCTGGACAGCATACGTCAAGTGAAGCAATTTAAAAGGAAAATTGTGAGAAATCAACAATGAGCCTGTTTTTATTTCTTACTTTTGTATGCTTTTAGGCCTGCTTGAGTTGATAGACTTTGCATACTTTGGAGCCTGTTTAATTGTGCGTGCTTCCACTGTGTCGAGATTTAATTAATACTCCCACAATTTATCTTGTAAACAGCCTATTTTATGTTTGCTTCTACCTTTCTTTCTGTCTTATTATGTTTTTGATCGTTTCAATTCCCAACAAACTGACACTTAATGTCCTCGTCTCTCTTCTCACATTGGCTTATTTGCTTTCTAATCTCACTGCACTTTGTCTTTCCTGGTTATTAAAGACCCACTCTCATGAAAATTGTGTTTTGGGCGTTTTTCATTTCGTCTTGTGGCCTTTTTCTGAAAAAAAATATGCTTAAAAATGTATTTCTGAGTAGATCTTTATTTAAATTGTTGTGAATCAGGAGCAGATGAAAACACTTCCTTGGAAAAAGGTGTGACATAGAACCTATACTACTACTAGACGACAAGATCCATGTACATCTTGGTTTTTCTCATCTGAGCTGGCATCTGGATCAAAACTGTATTGCTCAATACTTCTCACCATTTTTTTTGCACCAGGAATGTTATGTTGGATTTGCGAGGGGCTATAAGCTAGTGGGAGGGCACGGAAACATATGGATAACAGGATGAGGGGGCAGGCTTACAAACCAACAGTCCCACCCACAAACCAGATGGGAATTTCCAACAAACTACTGATGCTCTGCAGAAACTATGTCCTAGAAAATGACAGTTTTTGTATATATTGGCTGAAAACAGCATAGGGACGCTTTTGCAATAGATCAAAAGATGATCAGAGTGGGACTTTGATCTTCTTCCTCCATCCATCTACTTTGTTTCACTAAAGTTTGTCTTTCTCTCTTCTAGCTAACATCCTGACTGTGGTAATCCTGTCCCAGCTGGTGCTGCGTCGTCAGAAGTCCTCCTACAACTATCTCCTGGCTCTGGCCGCCGCCGACATTCTCGTTCTGCTTCTCATCGTCTTTGTCGATTTCATATTGGAGGATTTTATTTTAGCAACCCCGCTGCCGCCATTCCTAAACAACGCAGTGCAAGTTCTGGAATTCTCTTCCATCCACACCTCCATCTGGATCACCGTACCGCTAACCATTGATCGCTACATCGCTGTTTGCCACCCGCTTCGCTACAACACTGTCTCCTACCCAGCGCGAACACGCAAGGTCATATTTGCTGTGTACGTTGGGTGTTTGATCTCTGCGGCTCCTTATTATTGGTGGCCTGAGCTGTGGCACAGCCTGACTACGGTTGGCAGTGATAACGAAGGAGGAGGAGAGAGCAGCAGAAAAACAGTGGCCCAGCACATCCTGGTGTGGGCTCATTGTGCAACAGTCTACCTTATCCCCTGCACCGTCTTCTTCTCCCTCAATGCTGGCATAGTCAGGAAGCTGCGCAGGCGGCGCAGCTGCTTCCGACTGCGTGGGTACTCCACTGGCAAAACCACTGCCATCCTCCTCGCCATAACCTCCATCTTTGCTGTGCTGTGGGCTCCCCGCACCCTCATGATCCTTTACCATTTCTATTCCCCTCCCCCCGTCTCTCAAAGTGCCGGCCGTCTCCTTCATGTCCTCACTGATATGGCCAACATGCTGGCACTACTCAACACCGGCGTCAACTTCTTCCTGTACTGCTTCATCAGCAAGCGTTTCCGAAGCATGGCGGCGAACGTCCTGCGAGCCCTGATACACTGCCGCAAACAACCAAAGCCATTTTATGCCAGCCACAACTTCTCCATCACGAGCAGTCCCTGGATTTCGCCGGCCAACTCTCACTGCATCAAGATGTTGGTGTACCAGTACGACAAAAATGGGAAGCCCATCTGCATCTCGTCTTGAATATCCAAGCAGACGGCCTCAACCTGAAAGTTTAGAGAGCCCGGTCAGGCTTTGTCTCCGTGGCAACGAGCTGAATCCACACGGGAGTCATCGAGTCTTGAAAATGTCACCAGGGCTAGAAAGTTACGGTGACAATTCAACTAGCTTTGGCTAGCAAGGCGGAAGATAAATTAGCAGATGCATGACAGCAATGGAGGATGTTGAATTCACAGAGGACATTTCATTTCTCCATACAGAAAAAAAGAAAGCATGTGCCATAGGGTAGTCAAAAAAGAACCCATCTTTTTGAGCTAACATTGCAAAACCACAGGGAACCTTGATATTTACAAATGCCTCCTGTTGCACACCAGTGATGAAGAGTTTGAACAGTCAGACTGGAGACATTTCCAGAGAGCAGAGCTTCAGTCTGACCACGATACACACAACCTGAAAGTCAAAGCTACAAACAGTATGTCTACATCCAACAGTCTCAAGCAGCAGATAACAGTTTCCATGTTAACATGCAGAGGAGTATGTTAAATGGAGCATTTTTAAACTGAAACGCTTCACTTCCTGTGTGCAGTGAAGTCCCTCCACAAGCTGGTGCTCACCACGAAGGGCCAAGTCATCCCACATCAAAACAGACTGTTGCAAGGCGAGGACAACGCCGCTTTGAATTCTCGGTCAAGTATTTATACATATTAGAACTGACTGTTATTGTAGCTTTGCAAAAAAGAAAAAAAAGCAAGACAAAAAATATGACTTGGAGTTGCCGTAGCTCTATAGAGTCATACATTTAGTAACTGTATATCCATTATTAGAATGAGGAAATTTCTGCTACTGTAGATAGTCCTCTATTAACTATTAATGGTACTTCATGACTTACTGTTAGCCATTATCCTGATGAATGTTATGTAGTGTGAAAAAGAGTGAGAAAAACAGAGAGACGGAGAGGACAGAATCACTTTCCTTCTTTGCATATATAAAGTTTTATTCCTCATTACGCTGCAGCAGCAGGGAATTCAGTCTGCTTGTTCTGCCTCTGGTGTCCTGGAACTTTTCGCTACGTTCACATACATCAAGTCAGTAGCAAATGGTACATGTGAGCACACGTAGGCCCACACATAACCTGCTCTTTATGCCCCAAAGAAAGAGCGAACTGAGATAAATACACTTTCATGTTGCAAACCCTGTGGGGGAACAGCGAGGCTCACATATCCGGTGAGAATGGATCGATGCCAGAGGGCAGATTTTAGCAAATACTTTCAGATAAGACAGATCTGCCAAGTTCTTTTCTTTTTTCTTTTTTAATAAGAAGCTTTGATTTTGATAAAAGCCAAAATTATTTATTATAACCGACACATCTATCTGCTAACTCCAAGTTTGATGTTCAACAAATTTTTGTTGTGCTTTTCTTTAGTCCTATCAGGAAAAAACAATGCAGTCTTAGTTTTTAAGCTTTCAATTAATATATTCAGCTAAAGACCTTTTTTTTCTTAATTGCATTTTGTCGCAGCCCTAATAATTTATATAACTGTGTTTTTGAAGGAACTGATAAATGGATCATTTAAACTTAAAAGGGGGCCTGAAAGTCTGAAAAGAAGCCAGCAATCTGTTATTGATGAATCAATATTTTATTTAAGAAATCTACTTCTAATCATTTAACCTGGCACTTTAATAGAGACTTGTTGCAAAGACACTCCTTTACAGTGGCCATGAAGTGCAAATCACACCAACAAGTCATTTTAAAAACTAAAAACAATTAAAAAGTGAAACAAATTACAAAAAAACACATTTTCTGCATTATTTAGTAAAAAGAACAACAATTTGGAAAGCAAAAAGTCATTTCCAGAAATTGAAATGTTATAAAAAGAGGCAAAAGAAGAAACTGGAAAAGGTATAATGGGACATCGCTGATTGGATAATGACGCTTATCCATTATTTTAACCAAAAATGTTTTGCCGTGAAGCGACACTGGAAATGTTTCGTACTAATCATAAACTTTTTTTAGTGTGCAGACATTAACAACACATTTGAGTAAACTAAAATATCAAAACTTAAATGTCAGCAAGTGCACTGAAAAAACAAACTTTTTGCATCAGTAATATATACATAATTAATCCTCATAATATTTACATAATAATTCAAAGATTATGCAAATACATAGATTTTTCTAGTAAAGAAGTTTTTAGTTTTATAAGTAATCAAAAAATTTTGATTGCTTATTTGTAAGATCTTCTTTTCAAATTGTTGTAATCACTTTTGGAGCATTCATTAAAATTATGTAAATTTTATTAGATAAATTTATGTTTGCTCTATTTACTTACGATTTGATAATAACCTTACTTGTGGACGTAAGTAAATTTTACTAGATTGTTGTTGGTAGCTTTTATATTCATAAATGCAGTAAAATTTAATCAAGAATTATTAGTGCAAATTGTTACGAAGATTTTCTTAAGTAAATCTCATTAGTTATTTTTTTCAGTGTGTCCCATAGTTACAGAGAGCCTAAAGAGACATCAAGTTTTTAAAGAAATTGAAGAAAAAAAGGAAAAAAAATTTTTTTCTAAAAATTGAGATTATTTTTTTTTTCTGGTTTCTGTGTTTCAGTTTCTGGAATTTTGTTTTTATTACTACAATTCTTTTTTTTTTTTTTTTGCTTGTTTTTTTGAGTGATTTGTTGTTGTGATTTGCCCTTCAGGGCCACCATACTTCCCTCCTTTTTGTCTAGTTGTATCTGTAAAAATTACCAAATACCATTGAGCAGATTTACAAGAATCTTACTGTATTTTTGCACTGGAAAGTTTATATCCAAAAAAATGTCCATACTAACATGGGTTATCCCTTGTGCCCTCTTATGGGGTCCAGCCCCGGTTATGACCTTACCCTTATATTGATGTGCGATCCCTCCCATGACAAATGTGGACAAAGGTGGACAGGATTTAGTGTCTCCATGGACATCAGTGAAGATTAAAAAAAATCATTGAAAAATAAATTCAGCCCGTTTTTTGGTGGGGTCCAGATGAACCCACTTTTAATGTAAAGATGCCGAGGATAGCACAAGGGTTACAAATTAGTGTTACGTGACTTAATTTGAATTATTGCAATTTTCAGTCAAAAATTATCTGTAGATTTCTTGAGCTTGTAAGCAACGACTGATATGGAATGCCAAAAATAATAAAATGTAAACAGAAAAGTGACATTGATTTTCAATCTGAATAAAATGTTCTATGTGTTTTATCTGATTAGGTTTGTCAGTGGGCTGGAGCCTTTCCCAGCTGTCATTCAAAGAGAAGGTAGCACTTCTCTAAATTCATACAAGTAGCTTACCGTACTGTCATCTTTCAAATATTACTTTAGCCAGAGTAATTTTATGACTTTAACCTCCCACTCTTGGCTGCTCACCAGATATTCACTCTTTGTTCAACAGAAAAGAAAAAACTGATTTTTACTTAATTTCAATGTGGACAAAGAAGAGATGAATGCCATCTGTGTTCCCATTGCTTTTAGTTCTCTTTGCTAAAACATTTGCTCAAGCTTCACTTTTTCAATGGTCCTTATTGCTCCTTAATGGATAACCTTGAAGTCTTTCATGCTAGGGGCACACCGAGGATCCTATCGTGTTTTCGTCATCTGAAAATTGATGCACACAGTTGCCTATTATAATGGAGATGAATGGCTGAAGGGTCAATAACCAATAATCACTCAGTGAGGTCTTTACCCGGCTGTTTCATCAAGGCTGCGCTCGGCTGAATGTTACATTTGACTGAATGTCTAAAGTATGTGCTTTAATTCTAATCAATATTGGTTAATGACCACAGCAGGCTGGATCATTAGCAGAAAATAATTGCAAAAAATAGTTCCTGCTTCAACCGGTGGAGCTTGTATCAAATCAATGTTGCCATGAAGTTTGTTCTGTGGAGCTCCTTTAGGGTTTTTTTTCACCAAGGACGAACCTCATAATCATCGCAATCAAGTGTCCCTTCCTCTCGCACGTGAGAGATTGTGTGAGAGCAGTCGTTGCCAAGAAATATTCTCTATTATGTAGGAACGCCGGGAACTATATTTTTTCTTTGGTCTGATATTAAAAAGATAACCGCACATTGATCAATCAGACAGGAAAATTGTATTCTCTCTTGTATGCATCCTCCTCTGCCCTTTTTCCTCTCTGTCTCTCTCTAATAGCTCCACAGTGTGTGTGTGTGTGCATATTTGAGTGTGTTTGCACAACCGTTAGTGTGCATGTGTGCAAGTCAAGTTTATATTAGGCAGCAGCTTTAACCAGTGTTTGTGCCACAGAACCTGTAATGTGTTTAACCAAATTTGTCTTTATAATCAATCATGACGAGTATAAACACATGCAGCACAGTATTGTAACAATGTATTCAAGAATGTACAAATTATTTAAGTTATTGCATTTCTCTTGGCAGTTTTTTTTTAGACTGTGATTTTCTACAAACTGACTTAATCGAGCGATCTTTTAGCTTTCTCCATGTCAGTGTTGAAAACTCTGTTTTTTAAATTATTGTACACAAGCTATCACAGCCTTGCTTCATTAATGTTTCCTCCTTATGAATGTATTGACTTTATAAAGGGTATGTATTTTTGTGCTGTGAAAAAAATGGGAAAAAACAGTATTGGCTATTATTTTTGAATAACTAAATAAAGAAGAATTTGTCTAAAGATGAAGAAATGATATGGAGATGAGTATCTTTTGTTTACAGACAAAATTTAAACATCTTTTTAGTGCTACAATAAACACTATAGATAACAGTATTCGTTGTACTTTAAACATTAAAGATGTTCTTGTAGCATTTTTCTCATGATGGAGGACATTTTTTTAATGAAATTAAGCTTATATTTGCATTTCTGAGTATTTTTATTCAAATTGTTGTGAATCAGGAGCAGACTGAAAAAAATGCTGTTGAAAAACCTTGGAATTGTGACATAGAAACTGCAACAGCAACCCACAAGCTCCCTGCTCTGCTCCATTCTGATAGATCTATGTCAGTCCTAGAATCTCAGGGGCCGTAAGCTAGCGGGAGAGCGTGTTAACAGATGGATAATGGGATGTGGGTGTGGACTTACTCTGCACCAATGATACCACCCACAACTCAGAGACAAATTTCTTAACTACTGTAGCTCTGCAGAAATTATGTCCTAGAAAACAGCAGATTTTACATTTTTTTGCTTAAAAACTACAAAATTATAACTAAAAGACCGCTGGAAACCGGAGGCAGGATCAAGTCATTCTTTTACAAGTCTCAAGTAAGAACTAATCCAAATTCTTCCCTTCTGCCTTCCCCTTCATTTGGCCATCTATATGGAGAGTTATGAAAAAATAGTGGCTCATAATTTGGATGTCACTTTTGTTTGATGATGTCACCAATAATCCCAAGTCGGCTAGCTTTAGCATGGAGCTGCAGCGCTGAAACATACATAACAGCGGTTTTATAACTTTAAAAAGGTCATGCTACAACAAAAAGTCATTACTTACATTTAAATGTAAACTTGACAGGACAGGTTTACCCTCGCGGCAGAGGGCTTAAATCCGTCGAATTTAAAGAAAAATATTCTGGACACACTTGCAGTAAAAATGCCCCTTCAAATGGAGGGGAAGGGAGAAGGGAAGAATTTGGAATGGGCCTAAGTCTCAAGTCTTTGCCCTCAAGTCCGAGTCAAGTTCCGAGTCAAAAGCAGTCGAGTCTCAAGTTGAGACCAACAAGTCTCAAGTTGAGTTACGAGTCCTATGAATGTATCAAGTCCTATCAAGTAAAACAGAATAATATTATTTACACAGAACTGTATTACTTTGCAAGAACACTCTCCTGTGTGTATATGAGTGAGTGAGAGTGCGAGATATATAGAGAGAAGGGTTGCCAACAACATAGATGAAGTTAACAGTGAACAATTCTATGTTAGGGCCTTATGCATTGCATTTAGGGACTTGAGTCACATGACTTGGACTCGAGTCAGGAATTGGACAATTTTTGACTTGACTTGAACTTCAAATTCTGTCACTCGTGACTAGACTCATACTTTTACATCCATAACTTGTGACTTGACTCGGACTTTAGCCGTCGGACTCGAAAAGACTTGCTATTTTCCCTAAAATCCATAGATTAAAAAGTACGCTGACTAAGTGTATGCTGCTGTCTCTCTGTCTCTGTGTGTGCTTGTGAGTGCGAGTGCTCATCCGGCAGCACAACATCCAATCAAATTACATCCAAGTTAGTTTGATCCGACAATCCAACTAATCAATTTACAAGACAATGAAGAGGGACAAAAACAGCATAATTACAGCTAAAAGACCACTGGGAAGTCTTTTTCAGAATGAGGCTTTAAACCGAAATTATAATTTTTTACTGTTTTTTTATTATTATTATAATTTAAAATAATGTATCAGATCTCCAGCATATCTGGTTAAATTACTTTTGAGAAATGTGATTTAAACAAAAGAACTGACACTTTTTTATTAAAACCCAGCAGGCGCAAGTTAAACTTATGTAACCATCATCTTATGAACCTAAAAAGTGTGAATTTGCAGCAGCCCAATGCAATCCTCCTGTCCAATAACACGTCTCTATCCCTGAAACCTTTGCAGGCTGAGGCAGAAAAGGCATTAATAAGTCAAATGTGTGTGAATTCAGTTTGCTCTGTTGCGGGCTGGGGACTTCAGAGACCACAGATGCAACTTCGGAGGCCTTTTTGAGTTTGGGCTCAGCTGGAGAGTGTGGGGATCAAATTAAATCCAATGTTTAACAAGCTGCCGTTGCCCTCACCCTCATAAATCAGTTCCCCAAGACGTAGGAGTTGACTGTACTTTGAAGTGCTCACTTGTTGCACTTATTTGCCACATTAAAATGATCTTTTGGATACAAATGACCCTCGTGGCACCACTACGATGCTCGCTCTTCAAGAGTGCAGCCTCTGAAAATCACGCTTTATGCTTCCTGCTGTAAAGAATTCCGCTCAGTTTTGCAAAGGCCATCTTGTTCTCTGGCACAAAACCAGTGTTTATCACAGCATATCATATTTCTACTGAGTCGTCAGTCCAAAGTGTTATATAGAGAGGAACCAGCTCCTTTTTTCACCATGACAACCAAGTTATGGAACAGAACATAACAGCCTTTCTTTTTATTTTACACAAAAGCCGAGCTACATATATCGATAATGCACATCTTTGTTATGATGCATTGGACCTAAGCGAGGTAGTTTTGCCAGTATTATGCGAATTTTCAGCTTGCATGCTGGGGAGAAAACGTCAGAGAGGCAACAACACAGAGGTGTCTAGAATGTGCATTACAACATATAGGTAATGTTACCTCAAGTACTGTGAAGCACCTGAATGCAAGCGGGATTCCCACCTGAGGATTATTTTACATTTTTGATTCTGGAGTGCTAATGTCAAGGAATTAACATGTGATCTCACAGTTTTAGCCTAATCTTTATATGTTTTTTAATATTTCAGTACAAAAGCCTCTGACATTTCATCGGAAAATCTCCTGAATTTGACTTTTAGGATTTCGATTTTGTCAAAATAGTTCGACTTTTTTGGAATGTAGTTTTGTGTCAGTGTTCATTAATCTAAGACAAGGTGGAACATTCTTGATATGGCATCTCAGCATTAGTGACTTAAAGCATCAGCTCCTGGTAGATCAGGGCAGAGAATGACAGCCGAGGAAAAATAGAGCTTGACTTCAAGAAAATGTCACCTGGATGAACATTAATCTTCAACAAATCAGTTTAAAGCAGCTGTTGCAGTTCACATTAACAACACTAAATAACAATACAGGTTAAGATAGGGCTACAATGAGGTTATCAGTGCTCATGTGCTGACAAAGTCACATTGTCCGCCAGGTGCTGTGCTCAGGCTTGAGAGGCTTTGTAGAATAATTTAGGTAAAAATTTAAAGTTATATTAAAAGTAGGGAAGCCTTTACCACTGAGCACCAAAATAACCACAAAAAAACCCAAAACTTACAAAAAAGTGTAACTTATAGTAACTTATAGATAGGCTGGGATGATATAAATAATCTTTATTTTTTTCAAGAAAAATTCAGATTAAATAAGAGATATAAAAATTAAAAGGAAAGATATTTACTGGAAACTATTTCTTATGTGTCAATCTTAAATGTATTTATTATGAAGAGTTCTATAAAACACTGATAATCACGTCTCCATGTTTGGGTTTATGTGGTCATTCAAAGATTCTCCGTTACCAGAAGCTTCTGGGGCGGGGCTTTCTATGACAGCCCCTTTAGCTGTGTTTCTGTGTCTCTGTGACTGAGTTTAAAGCCTTATTGTGGGCATTAACCCGAAAGGGGGGAAGTCAAAACAAAAATAAAATTAATTGACATGTTTTTATTATTGTCTCTTTGAAAATAAGAAAAATATCACAAAGGAGTCAGCTCTGTAGAGATTGACAGTGCAGTAAAACAGTCTGAGTGCTTGATTTTATATCCCTGTGGCCAAGTGATTATAGGACACCTCATTCTGATCATTAAAAAGGGTGAGCAAATACTTTTGTGCATGTTACAAAGGTTGAATACGGGTGGTTCTGTACATTAGCCTTAAGCTATCACAGTTAATCTATCATTTAGTCGGACTAATTAGGACACTTTGGTACTTGGAAGGTTGCTTTGTTCAAATAGAAGCAGGAGAACTTGACCTATTAAACCATTTTCTTACCAAAAGAATGTTTTTTTTACAAATGGAAATATGCAAATGAGTGAACAATTGAGCTCAGACTTTATTTGAGATTCAAGTTTATGAGAGTTAATATTTGTCAGAGATGTTCCCTGAAAAGATGCAGACAAAAGACTTCGTTAGTGAGAGTGTGGACTGACTCAGTCGCTATTCTGTCTCTGTCAGAATAAGTGAGAAAGGCAGACCATTATTTGACAAGGAAATGCACTCAAGAGACTTTGTTCTGGTAAGAATCACCTGATGACTGGGCGCGTTCACAGGAACATCCAACAAATCTTTCTCAAACTCATTTTCACACAGATTTTTAACACCTGCACATCATGCAAATTAAAACACTCTACTTTCTTCCAGCACGGAGTTTAAAGTGAATAAAAGTGTCTTTCTCAGCAGCAACCTGGCCTTTTTTCAATCTACCCACATCCGTCAGGATTAGCAGGAGCTGAGGACACTGTCATTTTCATGTCAGTGAAAAATAAAATGGGTTCATCTGATGAATGCCCTGTCAGCCTTCGACCACATGAGGCTCAGGCTTCTCTCAGGTGGGGTTCTAGAAAGAGAAAAAGCAAAGAGGGATTGGAGAATTGGGGTTGTGTTGCTGCAGCAACAGCAGGGAAACCTGTCACAAAAGAGGTTGCCACTGATCTGAAACACAAGCGCAGATCTTTCCTTTCTTAAACAATTACAGCTGATGTATTGTCGTGTAATTCTGATGGAAAGACAACGACATATGTTCTTTTGAAGTTTTGTCTCATTCATTTTCAACGCCTGACATGTAAATCATCCCGAGTTACAAGTCAGGAGTTCCATCTGAGCTGACTCATTTGCAGGATCGCTGTATTGTGATTTATGTCTTTGCTGCACTCCAAGTCTTTGCTGATGTTATCATGTTATCATGTTTACCAGTAAAAAAAAAAAAAAGCAGTGCTTCTTTAAATGAGTCTGTTTTCTCACTTTCTTCTGAGTCATCTCCCCTGCAATGAAGAGGAGTCAACGTCTGATTTATATCAGAAAAAGTCCAAATAACTTGGATTTCTAGTCCTTTAAAAAATCCAATGAACTGACTGCATCTATTAAGAGACACTGACAGTAAATCTGTCTCGAGCTTGGATTTACTTTCTTTATTATCTTTTCAAACAGACTTTTTAAGAAGGAAGTTAACAGCTCTTTTCCTTTGCAGGAAAAATGGTGCAAACCTGTTTTGGTTGCACCTTTATGCTCCCATTTTGTTCTTTGCTGCACAAATGCACGTCTTTCCAAAAAACTATATTGTATGTGTTGTGTCTGCAAAAAATAAATATCAGCTAAAACTTCACTTTTGCACAATAATTCACCATAATTATTAGCTTCTTCTCTACACACAAGTGCTAATGTTCTTTGGATTGATGCATTGGTTCCCAGTTTTCTTATTTTTTAAATTTGGTTTAAGGGCACAAATTAAAGTTAAAAAGTTATTTGAAATTTGGAATATTACAAAACATTTACCAGTTTGGCTTCTGCTTAAATATGTAGAGATCGGAATGATTGATGGCATCACTAACTCAGAGATCAAGGGTAGAAAGCTGCTCTGATGTAGCTGGGAGTTTAAATTTAAGAGCTCTTGTCCATCCATAAATTATCTGAATCTAAGACACTTGTATTACCACTTTATGTTTACTTTGCTTTTGCTAGAAAGTTTCTCAGAGGGCCTTCATGAGCTGAAGTGACCCAAAATTTTGGAAAAGTGTTCTTTTCTTAGAGTGTAAATATCTATGCAAGATATGCTTAAGTCAGAAGTTTTACAAAAATAATAAAACCGTTTGTTTTGTTAGGGATAAAGCTAGTATTCTATTTTATCCTTGAGCAGAATTATTGATTCAAAGATATTCTCCTTTCATCAAAAAAGTAAAACCGCTTTTTTTGGTGCAAATATAAGAATACTTCAAATGTTCTTGCACTGAAGTTCTTGGAGAAATACATAAGGAATCAGCAAAAATTCAAGGTGTCGTTTCAAAAATGATATTTTTATAGTTTAGTTGGTGATTTTCAGGCTATTCTGTTTTCCGCCGTCCTCTATCTTACAGCATAAATGCAAAAACGTCAAAAAACAACCTCCTCTGGTGAAAGGTCTGTGTTAGCATTCCTCACAAATACAGCATTCAACCTTAGAGTAAAAAAGTTATTATTAATAACTTTTGGATTCATTTGATTCAGCCAATGTTTACCCCACAGTCCTTGCCAAGAAAAAAAAACACTGTTAGTCTAATAAAAAATACTGTTAAACTCAATTTGTAAATATATTTTAACAACTCTTTAAAAAAATGCTTACAAGTGTTTGAAAGTCAAAATAATGTGCTTGGCGGTGACACAGAAAACCAAAGCGTGATTGGCAGACCCTGTGCTGAACGTTTATGGAGGTGTTGGTTTTATTTAAAACCTGCTGCTTTGTATGCATCAGTGGTTTTAATTTGGTGCTTGGCAGCTGTTTTGAGTCTACTGTCGCTGGTTTTATGAGAAACGATTAGTGACGTTATGGCGTGTTTAAACCAAAAATGAAGTGAGCTGAAAGGAAACTTCCAGAAGGGAACAAAAAAGGGGAAAAGGCAGACTATAGTTTCTGTGACATCAATTACATTAGACGTCAACATTGTTTGCCTTTTTCGTATTAAAAAGTTGACTGCATGATGCTATTGAGATGTTGCCTTATATATTCAGCGCTGTAGTACAAATAGAAAAGGTTAGCTGTAACTGAGGAAAGGTCAAATGGGTATAAAAAACAAAGTTAACACAAATGCGAGTAATTCACCTTAAAGCAACAGGTGTTGACGTTAAGTTAAAAAAACTTAAGGTCATTTAAATCTGTCTTCAGCAACACTTTCGAAAGATATATTACATTTTGTGGCTTTCATTATTTGCCACATCAAATCTAAGGCTTAATTTAGTTCAATAAATACAAAGAACACATTCCAATCAAATTGATTGGTCTAAAATCAAAGTTTTTTTCTTAACTCCAAACCCATGTGAGCCAAAACTGAAGACATATGGATTCACGGACTACACAAAGTATTAGGGAGATGTAGATTTCTAATTGGAAGACTTTACTAGCACCAATTCCAATTATCTTGGACTTTGTTGATGGGAAGAATTCATCTTGCTCAGGATGGGCAGCCCTTCACTTGTTACAAAATCCAGAGTAATTGCTGTAGCAGATAAAAACAAATGTTATCAATTTGACCGGATTAAATTATCACTCCAGATAAAACATGGAATTCATCAAGTTTATCATAATACCAAAGACATCGCAGTCTTTTTTTTAATAGTAGGTCATGCAAAACAATTGTAGAATTTTTTATTTTACTTTGTAGTACTGGTATGTTTATACTTTACGTTTATGATTACAAATGAGCCATTTATAATGAATTTATATAATCAGTGTGGTACTATTTGAATTTCCTACATTTATATAATCGGATCTGGTGTGAAATATGTTTAAATATTTAAAATTTATCTGATACGAATTCAAATGTAATAACACACAGGATTTAATTTTTTTGACACTACTGCATAGTGTCCAGTTTAAAGCAAATCTGGTTCAAATCTCACCTACAACTCCATTACTTATGGTTTCAGCCTTCCCTCGTCACTTCTGGTGTGCCCCAAGGCTCCGTCCTTGGGCCCTTTCTTTTTATCACCTACCTCCTCTCTCGTGGAGACATCTTCCACAACTTCAATATTAGTCCCAGTGTTGTGTTGATGACACTCAACTCTACCTGTCAACCAAACCCCACTCAATACTTCTCCACACTTCTCTCACAATCTTCAGTCCTTAAATTCCCTCCAACTTAATGGAAAAATGACTGAGGTTCACCTCATCTACACCAAATCTGTCCTCTCCAAAGTCAAGAGTTTTACTCTCTGCGTCATCAACAGCTCTGTCACCTTCACTTCCAATGTGAAGAGTCTCTGTGTCATCCTGGACAGCTCCCTCTCTTTCTTTGTTTACATCAATAACATGTTTAAAACAAAATCCATCTGTGCAATCTCTCATATTCCACCACCACCTCCTTCATCTTCTATGTATTGCTTTTAATTGTGTTTTAACTTGTAAGTTGTACAGCATCCTGAATGGCGCTTTTAAATTAAATATTAGGATGTCCTTGCAGTCTTCATTGTTATGATTGAGGTGTGTAATAGTTTTAAGGAGCCTCTTAACTGAGATGCAAAGATGTCCAGTCCAGTACCAAACCTGCAGAGCCCTTTTGTGAACACAAAGAACAATCATAACACTAGTGTTCTTTTTTTTTTGCCTTCCAATGAAGAGTGATGAATCCATGCTAATCCCCCCTTTTCAGCGCCTCCACTTTGTCTTTTCAGCTAGCTCACTTGTAGCTGTGAATACCTGCCTGTTTAATGTATTACCAGCCACACGGTCCCCTCAGCTTTTATCTAGCCCGTGGCACCATCTTAATGTTGGAGTGGAGCTTAATTCAGGCGCTCACCACATCAAAGGCACTGCAAGTCCAGGCAACTGCAAAAACAAAGGAGTCGCCTTCGAGGGTAACAAGGACGTTCACTTTAGCGGGTGCAATATTGGGCACTTGAGAAATCTGTTTGGAACACATGCATGAACACTGTAGCTTGTTGGATAGGGAACTTTAGATTAGATATTATGTTATGTTGTGTGCTAATAATCCCATAAAACAGTGAAACAAATGTTATTTTCTTCTGCCATATTCTCTTGTCTTTGGTAGATTGGGTACAGCAGCCTTGTGGGGTTTAATGAGAGACTCAAGCAGCTGACATTAAAGACCTGATTCATGGTCAGGGGAGCATCCCTGACTTCCTGGGGGACACATTGTGAAAGGAGGGGCAGTACAAAAGAACGACAGCAGGTTTAATGAGAGCCATGGAGTCTTCTTCTCCTCCTTCTTCCCGTCTTTACTGTCCCCTTCTCTTTTTTTTACTCTCAAAAACTGTGGATGTAGGTCATCCAGGCAGCACCAATAATGGATGAGAGTTTATTCCTCAGCCATCACCTCTTTTTTTTTTAACAATGGCTTTTTAAAACTCCTCCTCCTTGTTTTCTCTCTTTTCTCATGAGTAGCCGTTAATCTGTTAGTGGCTTTAAGCCCTCTTAATTCGATCGGTGAATTAAAAAATATACTCCCACAACAACAAACCAATAACATTCTGGTCCAAAAGAAAAAATATAAGGTGTGTCTTCTTTAATTTCCATTATTACAGCTTGAAATCCAACTATTGTGGTTGTGTTGGGCTCACACATGCTAATCTGGGGACAAAAGTGTCCTCAAGAGACTTTTGATCTGATGAAACATGCGATTCTTCTATTACAATATGAGGTGAATTTCATTTTTCTACCCATTTCTCTGCATTTCTGCATGTTTAATAAATAATGAATCGGCTTTTTAACCGAAGGCGAACTTACCCTGATATTAAAACCTGGTAAAGAAGAATAAATTTGCACCATTTTTTTTTTTTTTGTGACATTATTCAATGACACCTCATGGATTTTGCATGCTCGTCTGCAGCACTGGTGATGGAGGTTCATGAAAAGACTGTTACCTTTCATGTGTCAGAGTGTAATTTCCTCGGGGAGTGAAATCCTATTTTCTGATAATCTCACTGTCATTGCTCCAGGGTGATAAAGGTTAACTGACTTATTTTGGAGTTAAACAAGCTCGCGACTGTTTGTGTGGAACCAGAAAGATACCCCTTCACCTGCAACGTTTAATTAAAATCACAACAACTTGCATGCATCTTCTCCTTTAAGTGTATATTGAAATATTTGGTGTAAATATGAATGCCACAAAGTGACCATGTTTTAGGGAGCCTTTCTGCACCCTTTTCCAATCTCCAAGGAGTTTCCTTTAAATCTCTCGCTCCCCCCTTTTGGAGGACAGGAGCCACAAACTGCTTCCCTCATCCGCTGAAATGACGATGAACTCTATTTTATTTGACAGAGCACATTTTGTTCCCTTGTGGCCAGCTGCTGGCCGAGCTCCCCTGTGCAACTTCAAAGGGAGGTACACAAAGCGAGGAGGCCTGGCAGAGAGGATGGGTGGAGAACGGCTGGAGACAGGAGCGTGACACGGAGCAGCAGGTATCAAATGTGATGAGCAAAAAAGACAGGAGAGGAGTCTGGTTTTCTCATAAAACACAGAGCGCCTCCACTGCAGAGTGTCATTGAGGGACAGATGTCAGGGCTGTCACCTGTGAGGCAGTTGAGGAAACCGCACAACATGTAGCGGTTAATAGGGTCCCTAAAGAGATCGCCAGCTCTTCGTCACTCTTCCTCTCGCAGTGATTAGTTTTTACAATCCTTGGATGCAAATTGGAATTTACTGACAGCCTATCCATCACATTTTGGCTGCAATCTGTTTAGCAGCCTGGCACACGCTAGTACACATATCATACAGTCAATTTGCTCTCAGACAGGATGAATATATCTCTGTATGTGCACATTTCTGCCTAGGAACAGTCTAAATGTATGTAACATTTCATTTTAAATAAAAAAAAACTACTCAGAATGAAATAACTTCTATATTTTTTACTTAGAAACCCTAACGCGAATCTTTTGCATAACATTTTTAAACAATTTACCAGAAGTGCCACAAGAAAAATTGAACTTTTCACTTAAATGTCAGTTTTGAAACAGGGCTCTGAATTTCAAAGATTAATCGTAAGGGAGTTTCAATCACATATACACACTCGCTCATCTGTAACTCCTCTGTAAATCCTGCAGTCCTGGTTCACTGAGTTCATTGTGTTTAGCAGTCTGGAGAGGTGAATGCAGTCTTTTTCACTCTCGGCAATTCTTTTCACAGAACTCAATACAAAACAGTCTGATTAATTAGTGTGGCCAGCAGCTATAAGACGTCTAAATAAGTTGTCATCGCCGGTCCCCTGGGTACCTCTCTTTTTTTGTTGTAATTCAAAACCAATCCTACTGCAATTCTTTGCTGCTTAGGCCTGGCAGGTTTGCTCCAACACGTGTGAAGTTTAATTCTATCTAAAACTGTAAAAAAAAATTCATTTCGGTACCAACCGTGCGTGTGACTAACAGTAATGACTTTCAGCAGAGAAGCTGGGTGCTTTTGTGCTGCAATCAGTCTCTGTTCTCACAGAGAAATGTTGCTGTTGCCATCTAACGGCAGCTGCAGAGCAAATGTAGGAAATTACGGTCATTTTTTAAAGGGGGGTGAACAGAAGCCTTGTTGGATCTCTGGAGAACCGTTGTAATTTCCCTCTCAGGCAGCCTGCACAGCAACAGTTAAACAATCAATTTAAAACTTAAATGTTTCCAAGAAGTGTGAAAATGGTTTATTATTGAGAAGTATCATTCGGATGAACTCACATGCCACCTGCAGTATGTTATTTATGTGTTTACATCAAGTAGTTTTGATTTTATGTGTATAGAATACTTCTTTTTAGGAGCTATTTCACATATTTTCCCTAAGAAAATATGATTGACATAAAAAATAGGACATTTTTGGGCTGATAACATTTTATTTATTTGGAAAAGATTCAAATTATGTCCCTTCAGAATATTTTATATTGAAAATGTGTTCCAGTTTAAGACAGAGGAAATATTACTGGTGTTCTTTTTGATAACAATAACTGAAAAATTTACTAAAATTTGTGCATGATTTCATTTTTTATGAAAGTCTGGGATAAGATTAAGTTTAGGGTTTTATTGCAGTTGCAAAATTTGCCCACAAGAGGGCGACATTGACTTAGTTGTTCTTTTTTCATTACTTTTTTTGGAATTTTTCTTTTTATGTACAAATGATATTTAGTTTGTGTTGAGTGGGTATTATGAAACAATATTTTTCAAAGACAAATAATATAGAATTCATGTGAATTTTCTAATGGGAAAAATAAAACAAAACAATTCTGACAACACCTTAAAAAACAGAACCAGACTTTTTTATTTTTATTATTATTTTAGAGTAAAAATGTATGTATGTCTGTGGAGATAAATAACCAAAAAGGTTATTGTATATTTCTGTTTGCCACCTGTCTCTCACAACATTCATGAATTAATTTATCATATTAATGGAATGTCTTTACTCTTTACAGCTAAACCATTACAGCATAAAGCATCTTGAGTTTTCGTTTAATATTAGTGTCATAATATATGATATGTTTGTGAAAACCCTCTTAAAATTGTCCTAAGCAGCTGTTGTTTGTTTAGTTCAATTTTATTTTGGTTTTAATGAACCATTTTCAATTCCCAGTTTGAATCAATTTATTTTTTAATGTTATTTATTTCTAAAATGTTATAGTTGGATGGGTTTTTTATTTTCTTTTATGTATTTATTTATTTATTTATTTATTTATGTATTTATTTTGTTTTTGCTTTCTTAAGAAAAGCTAGTATTTTAAAGGTGTTAGTCTGCCAGTAGTTAGTTTGCTTTTTGGTTTGCTGGTTAGTCAATAATCGTTACTTGTCTGCATCAATTTCATTGCAATTCTCCTGGAGAACACTAGGGGGCAGCAGTGATTGAAAGGCTTCCGCCGGTCAGGTGAGGTCAAAGAAGGGGGAAAAAGTCGTGTTTTGTTTTAGGGCGTGGTCTTAAAAATGCTTCTTAAAGTTTGGAGTGAACCTCTGATTCTGACTGCATTAAGTTTTCAGCTGCGACGATTTGACAACCGAACGGGGATTGCTTCATGCTTCAGGTACTCTTTATGAATTTAGTTCATCTTTTTTTAAAACAAAAATAAATGCTGGACAGTAAATTAAAAGAGAATCCAGAAAGAGATTTCTGGAAGATTTTCATTATATCTTAAAATTACCAAATATTTTTGCATTTATTAGAGTCCTACTATAAACTTATTTTCAGTCGGTTCAATTGATTTCTGTATCTTTTTAGTTATACTTTGCACTGATAATTCTGAATTATCTCTGTTCTTATCAGCAGAGTATTTTTTTTAAATTGTGGGACTTTAAATATAAAGGATTTATTGAGGTTTTTCTTTATTTTTCAGTCATGATTGGGATTGTTTCATATAAGTAATTTTATTTATGGCATAATTTCTACAGGAATTGTCTTTTTTTGTAGATGACATTCTTCTTTCTTGGTTTTAGAATTGCTCCGATTTTGTGGAATAGATTTGACTAAAGTGTTTGCTGATGTTTTTTAGTAACTGTGAGAGAGGTTGTCAGTCAGCTCAGGTGTGAGACGATGCAGCGCAGCAGCAGGTTGGTGCAGCAGCTGTGGGAAAGATGGACATCCTTGGTGAAAAATCTTCAAGAAGATCCCAGAGTAAGGCAGATTTGTGTGTCTGTGTAAAAGTATCTTTTTGGTGGCCTCTTGCTGAATTGTGTCTCCATCAGGTTGCTCGGTTGATGACCACGAGGATGGGCCAGTACCTCAGCAGCCATCCTTTCTTAGCTCTCACTCTGCTGATGTTCAGCGTCATGGCTGCCTTACCTGTCGGCATCTTCTTCACATTTGCCCTCGTGACCGCCGTAATTTCTGCGACAGGTTTCGTTTTTATTGAAGGTAGGTATTCTCCAGAATAAACCATTTCTTCATCCTCTTTTCTTTTCATTTGCTTCCACATGTCTGCTTTGCTTTCCCAGTGATCCTGCTGATTGTTGGAGGCTTGACTCTACTGTCCATCCTTGTCGGCGTCGCCTTGTTCTCCCTGCTGGTTTCAGTCGTCGTCAATGGGCTGATCATCTCCATTCCCAGCCAACTGAAAAATTATGCACATTGGGCGAAGGTAGAGCTACAGCGTTGATCCCTCATGCACGTCTGGTAATGATCTAATGGTCGACTCTGTTCTCTACAGAATGGCGTAAACCAGAAGACTGAGAGTGAAACTTCAGGATTAAAGGAGTTGTAGTAGATTATTCTCAGGTTAGAACTACTGATTTGGGGGCAATTTGAATCTGAAAGTGCTGAATGTTAGCATGATAAATGTGGGTTGTTATTGGAACAGACTTACAAAGCAAAAAACAAAGTTAATGCATGGATGTCCACACCCAAAATGTTGTTTAAAAGGTTTTACGGGATCATTCATCCATCAAAGTACATGCTTGAATGTTTTTACAAGTCCACCTCTTGGGAGCGGAGGATGAATATCTGTGATTAATCATTTTATTCAAAACTTTCCAAAGTTTCACCTCTGATGTGGCTTGACATTTAACTCTGCAAATACTCTTTTTAAATACCCATTATTTGGGGTTTTATGATGTAAGTTGCATTTCTTTTAAAAATAAAAGTTTCTTGAATTGATTTTTGCCTTTTTTGTAAGTAATTTCAAATCACAAATTGGTTCATTTTATTTACAATAAAAAAAGAGTGCTATTATAAGGAAAATAAAAACCAAAACACAGCATTGTTAACCTGAAAAATAATTCTCCTGTTGTGCATCACTGAATGATTAAACAATAAATTGTATTTTAATGCAGAAAGACATTTAAACTAGGTTTTAATAAAGCAGTAGATTTAAAAGAAAGTATTTTAAACAAACTCTTTCAATAAAACTGAAAATATTTGATAGTGTGGGCCCCTGACAGCTGCAGAAACTCTCATTCACAAAGAAGTCTTTCTTGTCTTTTACAGTTTTCAAAGTAAACTGACATTTGTAAAATTGATTTGCAGCTTAACTGAATGGTTTTATATAAATCCTGAAAAAAACTGTCTTTTTCCTCCTTTTGAATTTTTCTAAAAAGAAGCCGTTCCAGATGCCATTCCTATGAAGTCAGTAAATACTGACGTTTTCAGTGGTTTTCCACATTTTACCACTCAGTTGAGCCGCAGCTTGTTTTTGAGGATTTCTTTTGCCCTCCGGTCTAAAGAAAAGCAAACTCACAATGGGGTCAGTTGACTGACTGGGCCAGATTTTTGCCCTTTATTTGGATTTAACAGAATGTCTTGGATCGCTCATTCATCCGCTCACAGCCTAATCAGCTTGGCTGCATTTGGCTGTTTGTTACTGAGAAAATGTGTCATCATACAATTTGTTTAAATAATAAAAAGAAATATATAAAAATGTTTTCTGACAGCTAAGCAAGCAAATCAATCATGATCATGTCATTTGTGCTTGTTTTTCCTCTGGTTTTACATCAGATATTACATATTTTGGTTTAATGTTTCAACTCACAGGCATCAATGAAAAATAATTGTTACTAATTTATTGCTAATATTTAATTTCTCTCATTTGTAAAAAAACGTCATTTTCATCTGTGTAGATAGATGTTTTGAGAGATCAGGAGTCACACACACCTGTTAAGTCTTACAGGTTTACAGTTTCACCACATCACAATAAATTGTCTGAGAGTTTAAAAAACTTGTAGAAAACGGCATAACTTGTTCACAACATTTGGGGGATTCTTCACTACTTTTGTTTGACTGATCCGGTTCTGTTCAGCTACAGGTGTGGCCATGAGAATTTAATGTGAATAAATGGCTTTTTTTCCTTCTCACTTTACTCAGGATTTAGCAGAAATATGGGGTGGGGCTCAATAGATTTAGCTGAGTTTCACATTTCCTAAAAAGAAGATATGCTTTTCTTTAATTATTTAAATAACCTTCATGTCTTTATTCATGTTTTTAGGCCATTTTAATTTGATGTTTTAACTCAATGGATGCAAAAAACAAAAGATCTTTAATATTTAGTCTTGGTTCATCTTTTATAGAACTTGAACGCAAATATTGCAAAATATAGAGGCAGAATACTTATTTTATTTTGTTTAAGATCATTAAAGCTTTTAGCATCTCAAAACATTATAGCTGCAGTGTTTGTATGATGATGCTCAAACAGCCTTTTTTATTGCCAACATCTATAAAAAAAAATTAAAAAAGACATTGTTCTGGATTTTTTTTAATAATTCTGCCTTCAGCTAGCTGTTAAAATAATGCACCAATAGCTTAAAATGTGATTCCCTTTATACATAAACAGCAGGACTAATTGTTAATTTGATCATTCTAGACTTAAAAATATATTTATAACTTCAGAAATGCGTTGTTACATTTTGGGAACATTCTCAAACACAAACAGAAAACTTAATGCTAAAAAAAATACAGTTTTAGTCTGACATTCATGTAAGATGTCAACAGTCAAACACTGTCACAGGATGATTCTCATAAAATCTTTATTGGAGGTGATATCATGCCAAAAAAAAAAAAAAAAAACTTTAAAAAGAATAACTGTTGAGGAAGTTGACAAAGGCTTATGAATTGAATAGATTACTAAGCTGTTTCAATGCTTTAATCAACCTACAACCAAAGATTGTGGGTTAAAAACTAAACATCTAAAAAAATAAAAATAAAAAAAAGGAAAAAAAAGGCACAGGGAGAGGTTATTAAAATTAACATTGGTGCTTCAGGAAAATTGGTTGTGTCTACACCCAAACTGTGCCAAAGTATAATTCTAAAATGGAATAGATTGTGTTTTTCCTAAAACACAACAAGCAGAAAAGACCAGTAAACAACTCTGAATTTCAATTTGACTTAAGCACCATTTGAAAATACTGATGCGACACATTTGATTGCTGGCATCCAAGTGATTTAGTTGTTACTTTTCATCATCGATCCACAAAGTTCTTCTTCAGGACAACAGGATGTTTAAACAAAAAAGTTGTAATTTTTCCAAAGAAAATGTTTTTACAAAAGACGTTGAGGCGTAACGTGTTTTTTTTTTTTTTGCTTCCAACCTAAAATAAAAATAGAATATATGCATAAAATTGCCGAAACAATGAATGCAAAATAACTGCAAAAGATGGTGAAAGTGAACTTCCTTTCATCAGGCACATCGCTCTGTTATCAGACTGTACATTTTGTGCACTTTTTTCACAAAGGTAATCACGGTTCTACTTAAATTCATCCTATTGCAAATCAATAAAAAAAAAGAAGCGTAAACACCTCACATGTAAAAAAATAATTAAAAAAAAACTTTTAACAGCAATGGTAAGACTCTTAAGGCGAAATGCTGAGCACAGAAAACCAAAAAGAAAACGTTGATCTGGGGTGCCTTTTGTTCAGTTCTGGTGCTGGTTCTACCAGTTCCATCAGTGATGATCCAAAAAAAAGAAGAAAATTAAAGGCTAGTGTTTTTTTCCCACCATAGTTGGCTCTCTGTTTCTGGCATTCATTGCTGGAAGTCACGGGACTCCGTGTCATCTTGGCGCCCCCTCCGGGTCTGCTGGGAGTCGCCGTCTTCGATCACTTCTCATCACGCTGGCAAGCTCAGTTTCTTGCCTTTCAACACTGCAAGAGAAATTGGAAACAGATAATGAAGCTTGATCATCAATAAAATCATAAATACACGTAAAACTTTAAACTAAGGTGTCCGGTGACATATTTATCTGAGAGGACAAAAATTCTTAATCTTATTTTCCTCATTGCAAGATCTAAAAAAAAATGAAAACTGATGAAAAAAACAACAGTAAAACATCAATTGTGGATTTTCTAATTCAGCATTTCATCACACTGCATTAGTTTTATGTATTCCTGGGACTGAGTTACTGCGAAAGGATGGTAGAGAAAGAAGGGAATTCTTCTGGAAAAGATTGGTAGTTTAGGAAATCGGCCCCTTCACTCCAGAAATGTGAAAAGGTGAAACCTCAGATCAGCTTCGGCTGAACTTTGCAGCGAGGCTTTTTCAGGGAATAAGCTTAGCTTGTTACTTATTTCCATGGTTACTTTCTAACTACAAAGACATGGTTTTAGGCCCAAATAAACACAGACAAACATAATTATAAGTGACGTATTAGGAAGTTCATTCATACCAAACATAGGCATGTGAGTGTTGCGTGAAAAGTCATTTTTTTAATAAAGAAATTTAAATTAACTGCCTTAGAAGTGTCATAATTTAGAGGTTTGGAAGGTCAAATAATTTTATCTTCAAGAAACACACTGTCAATTCAAGGATTATGGGTAGATGGATCAATCTTTTTAGAGCAATCAGTTTATTTCATGTGTAATAATGTGATTTCTGTTACAGGAGGCAAATTGTTACTGTCTGTGGTAAGATTTGTAATAACTGGTAAGTATTTATGGCCCTAACTGGGATACTCCAGACTATGTTTAGCCAGCTCTTCTTCAACCTACCAGATACGTTCTCACACAATTAGATTTTAATTGTTGCCTTGACTCTGAATTAGACTGCTTTTTTTTTTTTTTTTTACCAAAACTGCATCTTATTAAAAGATCTGGTTGCTAAACTAAATTAAAGAGACTAAGCTAAACTGGGAATCCCTGCCCCTTACACCCTCCTTCTCTGTAAGGAAAAACTCCAAAAAGAAAAAAAGAATCCTCCTTTTCAAAATTATCCCAGAGTGAAATATAGTTTGAAATTTCTCTATAAAGCTAATTTTCTTCATCTATTGAGCTATATTCAGGAGGACTTTTACCGTTTGTCAGAGCTCAATTTATCTTTAGCTGATCAATTCTATCAAGATGAACATGCTACTAAAGTTTTATATTTATTCTAATGCCTACCTATCTTTCTTTCTTACACATTCGACTCGATGATCTTGGAATAAGAAGATTATTAGGATCTTTGTAGAATTTTTGTAAAGACTTACACTGTTAGGCGGGATGGCTTTCCCAAACTTGAGCTTTTATTACTGAGTGGCTAATCTTAGTATAATTCAGTTTTGTATCAACAATGTACAACAAATTAAATTAAAAAAGAAAACTACCTTTAGTGACATATAGGTAGAAGAAGTCACAGTAGAGAACAGTCTGAACCACACCAGCCACGATGGCAATCATGTCAAAGAAGCCTTCAAAGTAAAAGCGCCAGATCCAGTTGAAAAGGTAGAGGGCCCGGTACAGGCCCAGGCAGAACAGGTAGTGGGTGGTGATCGTCTCCGCCTCGCCCGTCTTGCTGATCATGAAGAGCTGAGGCAGAATTGCTACGGATTCCAGGTAGATGGAGAACGTCCAAAGGATCTGAAGACAGAATGATTTTGCTTCAGTCTGCTGGAGAAGAATTACAAATATATTTGTAGTAAAAATGTAAGCTTACCTCTAGAGGAGAAAAGTCATGGTTGATAAGAACAGCCAGACCCCCAACAGGAACGACCAGGAACTCCACTCTGAAGCTGTCATGGTTACCGTCGTAGGTGGCTCTGAATTTCATATAAATCAGGTATACTGTGGCGTATGAACAGCCAATGTAAATCATCTGGAAAACATCATTAGGGGAAAGCTAGTCAGTCTCCATCTGTGACCTCCATCCAGAGCTGAGAGTGCAGGATCCTACCTTCATGCTGGTGTTGTACAGCGAGATGAATGAGGTGAGCAGATCCAGGTAGCGTGTAGTAAACACAAGAGCAAAGAGAATCTGGCTCTTCCCAGAAATACCTTGAAAAAGAAAATAAGGGATTTAGATTACATTAACATTAGCAAACATAGCAGCTCTGTGGGGCTAAGTTCTCCTTATTGGACAGCGACATCTGCTGGACACCGAATGAAAATACTTTGTCAAATTTAGAACACCAACAACCCATTTTTGTACTTTTATTAAACATCTAAATAAACAAATTACACACAACAAAAAGGGTTATTAAACACAACAATCAATTTGTTGTGGCTAATTCATAAAAGACAAAACTTTAGAGTAGTAGAAATTAATTCTAAAAGTGTATCTTAACTTCTTACATAATACAAAAGTGTATTAAGAAAAGGTTTATGCTTTCTTGCTAATGCTGCAATGCAAATTTTAAATACATACATAGGCCAATCATACTACATAAAAATATGCAAAGTGAAAGAAAAAAAATACCATTCAGGAGTGCATGTTCATTTGGAGAAAAGTGAAATGGGTCACACCCATTTCACTTTTGCTTCCAACTATTTCATCACAGAAAAAGAAATGTTTAAACCAGCCTTTGTAAGAACTAAGTTTTGGTTTTTTTTTTAACTTTTTTTTAGAGTTAATTAAAAAAGGCCCAACAGAATTTCTCAGCTCAGCCTCAAATGACGCTTATAGAAACAACAAACATGACAAGTTCAAAACACTGAAATGCATAATCATTTTTAGCATTTATATGAAAGTTGTTTTTGTTCGGTGGCATTCACATGTTTTTTTACTTGTTTGTTTTGCACTGCTCAAAGTCTTCATTGTTCCCTGAAGAAAATAGAATTATGTCAACAATGTTCATAGGGGTTAACAGGACAAAGATTAAACCCACTTTCATTAGAATATTGTTAATTTGTCTCAAAGGATGGCACTAAGTACATGCCCTGGGTGTTTTTTTTTTTTTTTACTTTCCATAGAAAGCACTAATGCTCTGTCTAGAGGCATAGTGATGTAATGGCACCAACACTTAAAAATCAAGACTAACAGAACATGAAATAAAAATAATTTTAAAAAGGAATAAATAAATCAGTTTTTCAATCTGTCCACCCTTAGCAACAAGAATTTGATTTAAATATAGTGCAGCCTGCAGGTATACTTGAAGGCAGGACTTGAAGTTTACTTTTATCTACATACTGTGAACTAATAATATTCAATTTTAGCCTGAGTAAGTATTTAGTTACTTTACTTCCTACACTATATGGTCTGTAGTATACTTGCAATACTTATACGCTAGTTTACTTATTTAAAAATAAATCAAGTGCACTTCTTTTTTGCTATCAACATAGAAATTAAGGAGTTATAATATTATTGTGTATTTATTGAACACATACAGACACACAATACATTTTTTACAAACGTAATGGCCTCAAATATCTAACTTTCATGTGTATAAAAAAATACCATTTAAGAAAACATTCACGTGTCTAGGTTGTCCCCTTCAAAACTATCTTCAATCAAAATAATATCAATAATGGTGGCAGGTATGTGTCACACTTTTAGTCAAAGTATCACACGTTATTCATTTTTAGTAGCCCACTGATAAGAAACAAATGTTTCATGTATAGTAACTTAAAGAATGCTAGCTACTTCCGTAGCTAGCTACTTCAACGCCACGTCAAAAGTCAGACCAAAAAAGTCGAGCACCAAATCGCAAGTTCACACAAAAAAAGAAGCGACTCCGATGCGTGGAGTTTGTGAACGACTTATTTCATGTAAAATATAATCAGCAAGTTAAATTGAAGAAAACCCAATAAGCATGTTAGGTTGATCACTTGTTAGCTAAACTACTCTGGAAACTTCATGTCGTTAGTTTCCCATCAACACCTAGCTATGGTTCAATCCTTTTTTAAAAGTAACTTTACCGTCTAAGTTTGATTTAGCTGACAAAACTGTAACTGAAGATAATCAAAATTCGCCTTTAAACACATATTAATGCGTTCTGTGGCGACAAAGACGATAACTTAAAGCATTAGCTTGTTGGCCCAAATGAATGAGTGGGGTTTTGTTAGCATGTGAAGATAGCGTTGTAAACTAATCAATTTAGGAGTTTAAGTAATCTTGGACATATTTAAATGTACTTAAATATGATCCGGATACGTAGCATGGAATATATTAAACAACACAAGCTCACCTGCACACGATCTGCTTTTCCATATTTTGAGTAGCAGGATGATGATAGCAGCCAGATGAGACAGATCTCCTGTCAGTCTGAAAATGTTCATTGTTGGGGGATGATGAGGTGGTAACCTGAAAACAGAGTCTCTTTGTTTACTGGAAAATGCTATGTAAATGACTCCACAAAAGTCACTCCCGGTGGGTTTAGGGTTCACAGATCTGCAGGATCCGCTGGGGTGAAAATATGGCGAGGATGCAGGTCGACGTGGAAGGAGGCGGGGCAAAAACCCACATGGGGTGATCTGATTGGATGGAAATTTGAACGACAGCGCGAAGGAATCTGGTTCAAGCAACACCGATGGATGGAGACAAAAGCACTTATTTGAAAAGAAAATTACAAAAGTTCCTAATAATTGGGGAATTTAATGTTACCAAGGCACATTTACGTGATTAACTTTAGCTGTACATAAGTATGTTACTTTAAAAGCGTCCTTTACCTGCTATATTATTTTAATTGCTTGTGCCATTTATTCTCATAGTACTTTTTGATATCAAGAGAAATTTAAACTGTTAGATAATTGTTATAAACATTTAAATAATTATAATTAAATACCAACATTGGCACAATATTTGCATCATCGATGCAATATCTGGTTAATTAGACATTAAGAATGATTATACCTTTCTTTTTAAATGCTTTTCTTTTGTTTTTTGTATTTTTTTTAAGAAAAAAAAATCATCTTACATTGATAAAAATCCTTGACCCAAAACACCACAAACATGTGGGACTTGAATGGTTGCTTCAATTTTTTATTACTCAAAGTGGATGACTTATTTTTACTTTTATGTAAAAAGTAACATTTTGAAATAATTTTTGAGAACATTTTGGTTACTCTTTTTACAGGCAATTTGCAGAAAAAAATTTTAAGTGGTAAAAAAAACTTTAACATTTCTGTCAGGTAACTGTTAAACTTTGCATGTGCTATAATCCATCAACCACTGCAGAAATTTAAATTAGTTCTTAAAATTTACCAGCTTAAAAAAAATAAGGCTATGTCTCTGGTGGAAAACGTCGTCAACATAACTAATTTACTGTCATTAAACCTGAATTTTATTGTTGTTTAATATAGTATGGAACCAACTAGGTTAGATTTAATTTCCTTCCTGTTTATTTTAAAAGGTAAGTGACTTGTTTTGGCTCATGCACACTGAGATCTAAAGCCTAAAATAAAAATTAAGGCCCTAGCTCACAGTGCAAACCAGGACTGACCAACGATTTTAAAGGTATTATTCATGATGCAGCGTAAGGTGAAAGTAGAGGTGTCGAAGGCCAAACAAAGGGCTTATGATGACTTGTATGCTAGGTTGGGTAGTAAGGAGGGAGAGACTGACCTGTACAGACTAGCAAGGCAGAGAGATGGAGATGGAAAGGACATGCAGCGTGGGCTGCATGGTGGCGCAGTGGTTAGCGCTCTTGTCTCACAGCAAGAAGGCCCCGGTTCGAATCCCGGCTGGGACCTTTCTGTGTGGAGTTTGCATGTTCTCCCCGTGCATGCGTGGGTTTTCACCGGGGACTCCGGCTTTCTCCCACTGTCCAAAAACATGCTTCATAGGTGAATTGGTGACTCTAGATTGCCCCTAGGTGTGGATGTGTGTGTGATTGAGGCCCTGCGACAGGCTGGCGACCTGTCCAGGGTGTGCCCCGCCTTCGCCCATCAGCGGCCGGGTTGGGCTCCGGCGCCCCTGCGACCCCGAAGGGGAAGAAGCGGTCAGGAAGATGAATGAATGAAAAAAAAGGACATGCAGCAGGTTAGGGTGATCAAGGATAGGAATGGTAATGTGGTGACAGGTGTCAGTGGTGTAATGGAAAGATGGAAAGAATACTTTGAAGAGTTGATGAATGAAGAGAATGAGAGAGAACAAAGAGTAGAAGAGGTGACGGTTGTGGAGCAGGAAGTAAGAAAGATTAGTAAAGGTGAAGTGAGAGGGGCTTTGAAGAGGATGAAGAGTGGAAAGGCTCTTGGTCCTGATGATATACCTGTGGAGGTATGGAAGTGTCTAGGAGAGATGGCAGTGGAGTTTTTGACCGGGTTGTTCAACAGGATCTTAGGTGGTGAGAAGATGCCTGAGGAATGGAGGAGAAGTGTGATGGTGCCCATTTTTAAGAATAAGGGAGATGTGCAGAGTTGTGGTAACTACAGAGGAATAAAGCTGATGAGCCATACAATGAAGGTGTGGGAAAGAGTAGTGGAAGCCAGACTAAGAGCAGAAGTGAACATTTGTGAGCAGCAGTATGGTTTCATGCCAAGAAAGAGCACTACAGATGCAACATTTGCTTTGAGGATGTTGATAGAGAAGTACAGAGAAGGTCAGAGAGAGCTCCACTGTGTCTTTGTAGATCTGGAGAAAGCTTATGACAGAGTGCCCAGAGAGGAACTATGGTATTGTATGAGGAAGTCTGGAGTGACAGAGAAGTATGTCCGAGCAGTGCAGGACATGTATGAGGGCTGTAAGACAGTGGTGAGGTGTGCTGTAGGGGTGACAGAGGAGTTCAAGGTGGAGGTGGGATTACATCAGGGATCAGCTCTGAGCCCCTTCCTGTTTGCAATGGTGATGGACAGACTGACGGATGAGGTTAGACAGGAATCACCATGGACTATGATGTTTGCAGATGATATTGTGATTTGTAGTGAGAGCAGGGAACAGGTGGAGGTGGAGTTAGAGAGGTGGAGGTTTGCCCTGGAAAGGAGAGGAATGAAGGTTAGCCGCAGTAAGACAGAGTACATGTGTGTGAATGAGAGGAACCAGAGTGGAAGAGTGAGGTTACAGGGAGAAGAGATAAAGAAGGTGGAGGAGTTTAAGTATTTAGGGTCAACAGTACAGAGTAATGGAGAGTGTGGAAAAGAAGTGAAGAGGAGAGTGCAAGCAGGTTGGAATGGGTGGAGAAAAGTGTCAGGTGTGATGTGTGACAGAAGAGTTTCAGCACGAAAAAAGAAGATCTGGCAATTATTAAACATTACTAGCATTTAAAAAAATTCAAGTGAATCTTCAGTCAAAAACTGTTGAAGTAAAGATTCAAATAATTTGTTTTTTCAATAATATGCATCATAAATCTAAATTTAAAATATTCCAGGACATAGATGAATAAATACAGTTTACCTCATAAAATTGAAGCATCCTGAAGGACTCATTTGTCAATAATAACATCACAATATTTTTAAAAAGTATAGATATATTTGTAAAATACATAATTTAAATAATATTGTTTTTAGTTTTAAGTTGTATTCCTTAAATTCAGTTCTGTTATGTCTAACAGAAACAAATGTTTGACTTTGTGTCTCACATGTTGTGTTAAAAGGTCAAGTGTCACTAAAAATATTGTGTGCATGTGTGGAGATGACACAGGTGATGCTGTAATTTTAGAAACACACACATGCAGTCTGGAAACACTAATAGTTGCAAACAAACAGAGCAACATTTACACTTCCTGATTTTGGTATAATAAATTGTTTAAACTGAGGTTTAAAAACATATTTACGTTTATTGAAAATAAGTTATATGGAAGCAAATATGTTAAAAAGTATTCAACCTCTGAATTAAGTTTGCTTCTTTTACATTTTCTTCAAAATAATGAGTTTAAAACAAATAAAAAGTTGCTTACTTCATACCAAAACGCATAGTTATTTGAAATAAGTGCATATAAAACCATGACGTTGGCTTTTATGTCCTCATTACAAAAGAGCAAATGGGAAGTAGGTGTTGAGGAAGTGCATTGCTAGCCCTTCCGATGTTGTCATATCACTACATTCAAAAAATCATGAGATCTCTCATGAGTCGTCTAGTGACAGACATGAAGCTGTTGATTTGGCTGGCCTTACTGCTGATCGTCTTTTCAAGAGCAGGTAAAAAAAAAAACTCTACATTTAAGCTGTTTTACGGAATGAAAATGTTTTTTTATTGATTTCTTGTTCCAAATAGTTTTTAAAAATCTAAGATAAGAATGGCTTCAAAAAAAATGGAATTTAATGTGGATGAAACGCCTGTTTGTCTGTTAATTGCAGAGAATAATGAAAACTGCAGATTACAGCAGACCCAGAAGATCTGGCGCAAAACGGGAGGATCAGTAAATCTCTCTTGTATCATCTCAGTCTGCTCATCTGGCAAAATTGAGTACAAGTGGTTTGTTTTCAAAGAAGACAGGCATTTTGCCCTGAATTCCAGCGGCACATACAGTTTGAATGCTGAAAACTTAACCATCAAGTCGTTGAATATTGCTGACAGTGGGATCTACTACTGTGGTACAGGAAAAACCAAATGCTGCAATCCGCTTGTAGGGCTTGGTACGACTCTTGTAGTGACGGGTAAGAGCAAAACTGAGTTATTCTGGGAAAGAAAAGAGCTAAGAAGTATTTTTATGGAGGACTTTCTTATCTTTTAGGTAAAACTAGAAATCTGCTGTTGTTGGCATTAATCCTTCTGGTCATCTTTAACCTCGCTATAGTAACGTTCATCATTCTAAAGAAGGTAAAAAAAAAACTTACACATGAATGATTTCCTTTTTTTTTCAAATTTTCCTAATGTAATTATTCTAAATAAGTATTTGTCTCTGTTGTAGTATTGCTGGAAGAAAACATCTAGTTTGAAGACATCTGTAGACGTCAAGGTGGATAAAATATTTTCTGTTTTGTTTAACTCTAAAATACAGACTTAAAAAAGAGGAACAGTAACCGCAAGGCCTCTGTGAGCTCAAAAGAAGAAAGGATCACAAACCAGACAGTTTTACTGCTTCAAAAAATGTAAATGTCGATGTTATGCAAGGCTTTTACAAGGATTTTGAACTCTTCTGCAAACAGGATAGTGTGAGGAAAAAATCCCACTTTCGCAACGTGCTGCAAGAACTCCACAACAGAGAGAACCTGAGGAAAAGCAAAAACACAGCCACACAAAACCCCCTTGAGGTGAGTTGCAGTAAGAATTTACAAAACAAGAATATTGCATCATTTTTGTCTGTTGTCCTTTCCCACCATGTCTTGAATTTTGTTCTACATAGACGAAAAGAGACCCGGGCCACGTTTCTACTGACAGCATCTACCAAAATGTCTGAGCTGCATGCAAACACAGCAGACGTCCATCTGCTTAAAAATGAAGACTTTGTCAAGAAACAAGAGATGGAATATGTTTAATGAATAAGATATGAACATTTGCTGTATTCAATTGTAAACTAAAAATCAAAAGATAGATGCAGTGTTACCTGGATTCCATTAAATGTATTTTATAATCTGATATCTTGTGTTATATATATATATATATATATATATATATATATATATATAAAAACTACACAGATGTCAATTATGTATAAATTATAGTTATGTAGAGCTAGTATGTTCAAAGTCTGGCCCCTGGGCCCATATTCAAATTTCTACCTACCCACAATACTAAGCAGCCCCCAGCACTTACTAAGAATGATCATTTCTTGATTGCAATTAGCTAATTTACATTATAAGTCATTGTTAACCTTCAAAGCTAAATGAGAATAGTGGATTTGTTTATTTCTGTGATCAAAACCAGTAGTTTGTACTTTTGAATTTGTATTTCCTTTTCACATTATTTCAAATGTCTTTAATAAGCATTTAATTTTGAAAAATATGAATGGAAATTTAATATTGACAAAAAAATTGTGTTTTATTTCTGATCTTCAAATGTGAAAATGACAATTTTTGTGAAAAGTATTATACGTATAATTCTGTTCTATGTGAAGAAATGTAATGTATTGAAAAGTAGAAAAAAACATGTTTTAAATGTACTAAATAGCTCCTTTGCTTTTAATGTCATTTTAAGGATTCAAAGAACTCAGATCGATACTGTCTCTCAAATTTTCCACTCTTTTTGCCCTCTTTGCAAAGAAATTTGACTCTTGTAATGTAGATAAAAACGTACTGTGTGTTGTTAATTGATTTACATTCCAAAAATCTCACAAAATTAACAAATGACAGTGGAAAAAGACAAATATTTAAATGTATTTTTAATCAAAAAATACAAATATAAAATACATTCCCATTGATTATTCAGAGAGAGCTCTATTATCATAAACCCAGAGAGATAATAGAAGTATACAATGTTCATCAAGTACAAACAAATACATATCCCATTAAAAAAATATTAGAACTTGCATTGTTCTTCTATTGGATTATGTTTTCCTTCAAACATATTTCAGTTAACATTTGATTATTTTTTTTTTGTACTTATTATGTACTTATTTTTATGTCATGTGAACTTCTGCATTTTTTCTGTTTAAACATATTTTTTTACTTTCACCCAATTGACTTAACATGTATATTTAAATATCTCATATTTATCTTATTTTTTAGCTTTCCAAGCTTAGCCTTATTAGATTAAAAAAATTGTAAACTGGTGTCGATGTAGTTGTGGAGGAAAACATGAATGTGCGTTAGCTAAATAAAAAAATGTTCATGGCACAAAGCAGTCTGCGTTTTCAAATCAACAGTGTGTGGAGTCTATCATGTCAAGAAAGTAGAAATGTTCATTTATTTTTAGATGAAATGAGCTCATACTAAAAAAGAAAAATCATGTGAATGTTTGCACTAACCAGTTTGTTTTTAGCTTTAGTGTTGGCATCTACTTCATTTTTTCTTGCATCTTTTCAAGTTATCAGAAGACATCAATCATTTCCTGGAGGAAGTCAGCAGCAAAAAAAATAATCAGACTTTATCAGAAAAAAGTGAACCCAGTGAACATACAAACATGAAGAAATATATATATATATTGGCAAAAGAGTAAGGCACTTATCACAGTCTCATGACTTTGCGTCATTGACTTCAAGGAGTCTATTTTCAAGTCACCAGTGTGTTCATTAATCAACTCACATTCAATGCTGTAGTTAAAACAGCTGCAGGAGATTAAGGAATGAAGTTACAGACTGTAACTTCTAAATCAAACATTTCCATTGTTTTTAACCCGATTCCAAAAGAGCCTCCACATATGTCTTGTTGATGCTAGCAGTCAACATACTTCGCGTCAAGAGTATGACTGTTACGAATGGAGAAGGGCCTCCAGGCCAGGGCTTGTAAAGCTGCAACAAACATGGGCACCAGACAAACCAAGTAGAACATGGCACTGTGGAGGCCTTCCAAAGCACTAGAGGGAGAGAGACAGAAATCAGATGACTCGTATCACATCATAGACCACTGATTATGTAAATATCACATAAAGTCAGAAAGTAATCAATCAAATCAAACATCTTGCTTATTAGTGAGGACAAAACAGTACATGTAAGACCAGATTTGTACCCATATCATATCTGAGTAAAGTTTGTTGCTTGACTACTTGAACTGGCAAACTCCATCTTCTTTAAATCTTAGAAGGTATAAAAGTAAAGGCTTTAACTAAACCGGATGTTTCTGGATGTAAAAATGTAGAGGTTTTTCTTGATGGGCAGGTTTTTGTTCTTGTGCAGCAGGTCAATCAGCCACCATACAGGAAAAAAAGCTTAAATGAAAGTGAAACTTCTTTTTAGGCAGTTAATGCCACATATTCATACCTTTTTACCCGAGCTCCTTCCATTTCTGCTTTAGCAAAAGGAAATTATGTTCTAAAAATAATTCAAACATGTAAAGGAACTGTCAGGCTGTACACATAGGTATTTGCTCAGAAACAGAAATTAAAATCATCTGTTGATGTAACCTTAAAATAAACTAACTAGAACACGTTAAACCTCTCAATCCACATATTTCTTCAACCTATCCATACCTTGGGTTTGTATTCTGGCCCGGATCCTTCAGCTGCTCATATCCATACTGGTTTAGAATGTTAAGAACTATCATCGGCGCCAGAGACTGAGCCGGCTTAGTGAACAGCGCATTCGTTCCAAACACCATGGAGGACAAAGGAGAGCTAGAGAAGACAAGATATATTAAAAAAAAAAAAACATAAACATAAAATGTATCTCATTAAAAATACAAAACTGTTTCAGAAACAGACTAACTGCAATCTGAAGTTAACTGTTTTAAAAAAAAGTCTTTGTGAGGTCAATTAAACAGATTTTAAGGGATGATGTGAATTTAACTTATTAAAAATAGTAATTAAAAACTGTATAAATAAAAATATTTACTTGTCACTTCACTAACTTGATCCATAACTTATTTCTCTTTGGTAATACGTTAATTATAGTCCAAAAACTTCTAACCATTTCAGATCCTTACAAGATTAAGTATTCCAACTCTAGTAATTCTCCAACAGTTCCTCAAGGAGGCGCCATGGTACTGTATTTATTAGTGGAGGATCCATTTTTACATTGATTTTTCTAAAAACTGAATGGTGCACACTGCATAATAATTCTGATTTTTTTTTTTATTTACCTCCGCTTGTGCTTCTGCATGTCAGTGTCAATGATGTCAGCCAGGGGCAGGTTGAAAAGACAGAAGGCGGCTTGGACTAAAACCCTGCAAAAAACATGCAAAATGGAGACAATGTGAGAAATTCTTTGGAATGGTGAAAAGGGAAACTACAATTCAAAGCTACATACATGTTAGTGGTGAGAAAAATGGCCAGAACATAGTAATGATGAGGACCAAGAGTTAGCATGAGAATCGCCATTCCGACTTCCACATAGAAAGTGAAGAGGATGACTTTGTAGTATCCAAGATCTTGCAGCAGACCTTGACTGACCAACACTAATAACTGATACAAAGACAGTAATTAAGGATAGAATTATATAAAGCATTTATCATTTTCCATTATTTGATGGAAAAAGATCCGAGTTTCTATTAGGCGTCACCTGCGGGCAGATGAATCCTGCTCCATACATGACACTCTTAGCCAATGACGAAAGAACGTCTGGAGGTATCAGATGCTCCGTTAATATCAAAGTAAAATTATTAAAGAAAGCCAACATGAACACCTGGAAGAAGTTCATGAGCACGAACAGCTGAAAGTCTCTGTTAGTCAGAATCTGCCATGTCAGCTTCCACATCATGGAGACGGAACCCGCAGCTTGACTGGAGGCACAATCGACAGACCTCGGAGTATCTGCTTCAGGTGCTTTATTATCAAAGCGGCTCTCGCTGTGGAAGCCTGTGTAGAGCATGCAGCCGCAGCTCAGGACAGCAGTCAGAACTGAGAATGCCTGAAAAGCTGGGAAGTCCTCCATGTTTTTGGAGAGCACTCCACAGAA
Source organism: Oryzias melastigma (assembly GCF_002922805.2). Lineage (NCBI taxonomy): Eukaryota > Metazoa > Chordata > Actinopteri > Beloniformes > Adrianichthyidae > Oryzias > Oryzias melastigma. The sequence goes on from NC_050519.1 coordinate 12,157,656, forward strand.
GAGTATGCTGGAGGAGCCAACCAGAGAAGCAACCTGACAAATCGACAAGATGCATATGAGATGCACAGAACAATGACTTAATTTATTAAAAAGTACAAAATAAAAGCTTTTCTTACTTGGCTGTATTTTATAAGTCTTAATCGGTTTTGGTGATGATTGGAGATCTCTGCAAACAAGGCACACTGAGCCAGCAGCACAAAAGTCAGCATCCCATCAAAAGCGCAGAGGGCCACCGTCAAGTGTAACCCACTCAGCCAGTCCCCAGGTGTGTAGAATCGCCATGGGAACCAAGCCAGAAGAAAAGCCAGTGAGTAGAGAGGAGCACCATAGAGGATGGAGAGGCGGCGCTGAGAGCAGCAGGGCACTTTGGAGGTGTCTTGAAGGTAACCAAATAGGGGGTCATTGACTGCATTCCACACCATGTACACCACCTGTGGGAATAGCTCTTCTATAATTTAACAACTTAACAAGGACACATCTGATATTGTTTTTCTGAAAACTTTATTAACAACCACACAAAAAACACTATGAATACTGGCATATCAACCATCAATATTTACAGACCAGAGGTTTACTTTATCTTAGTAAACATAGAATATAAGAAGAAAAAATAATGTATATAAATGTAGATCCTTTATAAGATTAAACGTTCTTGCAGATTTCATATTTTGCATTTGCTCTATTATTTGTACTATGATTTTAAGTCCTTATGGGATACATTAAAACATGAGATGGACCATTTACACTTTCCCCCAAAATAATAAAGTTTAATAATAAAAAATTGATTTTTGATGATAAATTCTGCTAAATTTGACCAAAATTTCAGCAATTAAAAAAAAAAAACAATAATCTTCTTAGTCTATCTTTCACTCGATGGATATACTGTAAAATCTTAAATTAATTTGCTTGAATTTTATTATTAATAACACAGTATTTATGAAAAGTAGTATCTGATATTAAGTTTATGTGACATTTAAAGGTGTTGTTTGCAAAATACTCACTTGTGATTGGTGGAATGCTCCTTCAGATATTTGGTACTTGTTTAGGAAGAGTTTGACATAGTAGAAGCTGAAAATATTATTAATCATGCCTGACCCGAGGGTGGTCATGGCGTAAGCCAAAGCTGCAGGATTAATCCCCAGACGTCGGATCATTTTGGGTTTTCCGGGGCGACAGTTGACACACTTAAGAAAAGCGAGAGCTCAGCCAAAGCATCGGCTGATCGAACAAGAAAACACTAAGGCGTCTTACTGAATAAACACTTCAGTTAGCATTGCAAATATTTATCCCCCCTCTAGACAGTACAGCGACACTTAGCAAGAAATCGTTAAAAATGCTCAATTAGACACAAATGCAACAGAAAAATAATATTTTTGCCACAATTATTCCAATTTAAATTCCTATTAAAATATAAGTTGTGCAAAAACAATGTTCACCTGGCAGCTACAATGAAATCTCGTTCAACTCGTTTGTTCCTGGTTGGGGGGCGGGGCTTTATCTCCACAAACAAACATCTGATTGGCTACTAGAAACAACTCCTTCCTCTTGCTGCTTGGTAATTGGTTTATATTAATGTCAGTCATTTTAAACCGGAAATAAAGGCGAAAAATATTTATTTTAATACACAATGGCTATGAATTAAACAGAGAAATACTTATTTATTGATTGTATATATTTGTAAAAATAATAATATGTTAATAAAATGTAACGTTTATTTTTGTCTGTTTTATTTGTTAGTGGGTCACTCTGCCTCCTACCGGATGCCGGGTGTGTGCGCGGATTTGCCACGTCGCTGTGAGCGATATTTAAAGCCTCTCACATGCAGGATGCAGGATGCAGTTTACGTTTCCCTCCTGCCTGGTGGAGACGGCGGACAAGTTCAAGCTGCTTCAGTAACAAGACTTTGTTGTCAGATCATCATTGATTCCATCGCGGCTCATTCTGCCTTAAAATGTTGACCGACATGATTCTGGAGGAAGAATTTGAGAAGAACAAGGAGTCTTGGTACAACCCTCAAGAGCTCGAACACGGTAAGCGACGCTCGCCCGGCTGTGGAGTGGACGCACCCTGAAACTTTGTATGACCTCAGGTCTGAGGGATGATGCGTCACTCTTGTCATTACTGATCTTATTATTACTTTAAAATGTGTTTTAACTCGGCGAATTCTGCCTTAAAATAAAACAAAAATGTTAGAATGAACATTAAAGAGTGAAATGAAATTGTAGTGGACTCTTGTGACACGGGTCATGCGGTGGAAGCTGCTGGGGCATAAGGAGCAACAGTTCAAACACTTATTGTTTTAGTTTATAAACTGCATTAAACATAGAATATACTCAAAATAAGTATGAAAAGGTTTGTCTTTTTTAAGTGAAGCTGAAATTGGTTTAATGTTGCTTGAAAAACGTTATTTAAAATTAACTACAAAAACAATTTAAAAACTGTTTTGTCCCTTCAAAATAAAATAACCTTTTCCCCATTTTTTATTATAACATTTTTACATTTACTTTTCTGCATGTTTTACTATTGATTTATTTACTAACCAAAGGGGCACAATTTCCTGTTGCATTCCTCAGTAGAAGGATGAAAGAAAGATGTTGAATGTTTAGATGGCTGAATTTAGAGGGATTTAAAGCTCAGACACTAAAATTGAATGTTTGAGTTAAACTTACATTTGTTTTATCTTGTATTCTCATGAAAAATCTGCCCTTTGGAGCAATGTTTCTGAACATGAATTAAGACCTTGAAAGAATTCCCCAGAAGAAACGATCACATGAAGAATTTCTATTCCTTTGACAAATGCTAATAGCATTATACAATCAATGGTGTGTTTCAGGTTGTTCTGCTTATATAAGCCCATTTCTGTTGGTGGCAAGTGTTTACAGCAGTGTGTTTACATGTTTTTTTCCTGCAGACCTACACTTGGCAGCAGAGCTGGGGAAAACTCTCCTCGACAGGAACCATGAGCTGGAGCAGGCCCTGCAGCACATGCATTCAACCAACCAGGAGCAGATTCAGGAGATAGAGGTGATGCATCTTTGAAAGGCAGTTCTGAGATTGATGTAGCAAAAAGAAAAATATTTCAGGATTGGATTACATAAATTATTGGAAAAAGTCTGGAGAAAAGGAGGAAAAACAAATTATTTTTAATAAAACATTTGGTAGAATGTCTGCCAAATTATGAGAAAATTACCACAAGATTCTATATTATATATTCATTCGATTCTAATTTCACATATTTGGAAGAGTATTCACACAGAACATTATCAATTCCCTAAAATGACAGATTTTTTTATTTTTTCTGGATTTTTGCACTAAGCCTTTCATATCACAGCATTTTGGCATGTGCAGACGACAATGACGCATCCCTCAGCAGATCATCATCGATAAGAACCTTAGTTTGCTTACGATAGTGAGAGTGTGGTGGCGTGAGGATTTATGAAGCGTAATATGTTAATCCCCAAAAAAATCTCAATGACCCCTGACCCACTTGTACTGCCTGACACCAGAAAGACTCAAATCTGGGAGAAATTGTGAGCGTAACACAAAACACTCAGTGCTGATGTCTTTGTTGTAAAGGTGAAAATAAAAAACGTCTGTCTAAATATTCGCAAAAAGTCATTTATTCTATAATTATTTAAAGATGTCTTTTTAAATCTAATTTGGGGTTTGAGTTTATACTAGACACTGGTATTGCATCTGATCCTGAATATTTTTCATGCACACACAACTTATTTTATGCACAAAACCTGTTTTTAAAAAAATATTTTTTTATGTAAATGTAATTGTTTTGAAAGCTGGTGTAATTAAAGAAAGGTTTTTAAAAAGCTCATGCTGTTACCATTCTGTACTCTCATGTTTAAAGTTTAAAAAATGTCTCTTTTCTACCATGATTCTGAGTCATATAATCAAATCTGTGAATGACAAGGATGTGGTGGAAAAATAAATGCAAATAAGTAAATGAATCTGTTTTCTGTTGCATGGCAGTACCTGACCAAACAGGTGGACCTGCTGCGTCAGATGAACGACCATCATTCCAAAGTGTATGAGCAGCTGGACGGTGCAGCCAGAGATCTGGAGCAAAGCAACCAGAGAATAGTGCAGGACAACCGTTTGGCCCAACACAAGATCCAAAGGTTAGTCTTTAAACCCACCTTGACTGTTTATTCTGAATGCTAAAAAAATGTATCCCGTGGTTATAGTTTTCCTTTTCTCCATATAGTCTTACAGAAACGATTGGGGACCTTCAGACCTACATGGAGGACCTGCAGGCACAGATAGAGGAGCTAAAAACTGCCCAGGAGGAGCGGAGGAAGCGAGAGCTGGCAGAGCAGCGGCGCAGTCTTGGAGCGCAGAGTGTTTCCTGTCTCAAGGAGCTGTATGACTTACATCAAGCCTGGTAAAGATTGTTACTCGCATTTCTCTAGGATGTGATGCAAATGTATTTCAAAAAGTAGGGAAATTTTGCGGTATTCTGTTGCCATTTCCTGTACGCGTTTGGCAATACGGAGGATAAAAACGACGCTTTAAAACAGTGAACAGGATCTGAGTGACATCCAGCAGTGAGTTCCTGAAATGATCTTTAGCTAACCCTTAACACCCTCAGCCCTTGTTTGCTGAATTGACATCTGCAGGTCATTTAGAACAACGTACTTAGTTTAGACATAATCCACAGGTCAGGGAAGTTAATCTTCGCCATTGTCAGCAGTGTGCTAATACATCACGCACCAGACAGCTCCTTCAAACTGCTGCATATCTCATTGTCTGTTACACTAAATACCTGCATGGATTAAACACTCTTAGATAATGGATCTCTTTGGTTAACTTGCTTTTAGATGTAAAAAAAATATATAGCTGTAATACTATATACATAGAAACTGCAAATGAGATAAATTGGATCCCATTGAAAGTGTATGTATGTTTTCTTTGCCTCAGGTATCCGGCTCACACTGAGGGACTCTGGTCAGCCAGGAAGAACTTCTTCTGTGACAAAGACAAAGAGGATACCCTGGAGGTGGAGAACCAAACCCTTCAGCGCTCCATCCAAACTCTCCAGAGGCAGATATCTGCCGAGCGGAGCCGCAGGGAGGCGGCGGAGCAGGAGATCGAGCTGACATCCAGGGAGAACTCAAACCTAGAGCATCGGTTGGCTCTGCTCGCCGGCTGTCAGACCAGACAGAGAGAGCTGGAGGAGGAAGTGGAGCAGCTCCGGCTTCTGTGGAGGGCTGACTGCAACAAAAGGTTGGAGATGATTATGCCTAAGAAGTGAAACGACCTCCTTATTTATGCAGATCTTTAGTGTGCGTGTTCTTTTTCTTTTCTCAGTGTTAGAAGACCTGAGGAGCTGCTGATGCCTGAAACCATTTTCTTTGCCTCAGAGGAAAGGCCGTGTCTAAACCAGAGTGAGACAGAAGAGAAAGCGGAAAAGGTAGAGGAGGCGAGCCCCGTCAGCAGACACAGGCGTCACAGCGACAGCATTTTAAGAGCAGCAAACGCAGATGAAATCCGCCGTGGTCACGAGCAGATGTGTATCCGACGTGCAGAAGCTGTAAAACAGAGAGGCATTTCTCTGCTCAATGAGGTGGATGCCCAGTACAGCGCTCTGCAGGCGAGTCATTTTAACTTCTCTTCATTTGGAGAGTTCCCCTTTGGTGACGCTCACCTTTGAACATGTTTGTCCATCCAGGTGAAATACGACGAACTGCTGCAGCAGTGTCAGCAAACGGAGAGGCTCAGTCATAAAGAGGTCCAGACGTCCAGCAGTCCCTCTGCAAGCGTTCGCCGTCTGTCCAGCTCCACCGCAACCGATCTGACGCCTGTTCCTGAAGACAACCGTCTACCCGAGTACAAGGCTCTCTTCCAGGAGATCTTCACCTGCATCCAGAAGACCAAAGATGACCTCAGCGAGAGCCGGTGTCCCATCAGCAGTTCCTCATAATCTGTTGTTAAACTCCTCAGAATGTCGTATATTCTTTCTGCTTTGGTCATTACATTTAAGACATATTTGTTAGTTTGCACTGTTGGTTTTAATTCATCCTGCTGAAAAACGTTCTGTAAATGTGATTAATTTGACTGCATATCTAAACTGTAATATCCAGTGTTACCTCCTCTAATACTTTATATAATGTTGACCACTTGAGTAATTGTTGAATGTGGAATTTCAAGATTTGGTAGTATTTATGCATTTCTAGAAATGTCGTATTACTGCAAAACTCCAAGGCAAATAATCTTTAAGATTTAGCTGGTGTGATCGTAAGTTGAAAATGGATAACTGAACAGTTGGGGCTATTATAGGTAGTTAGAAAAAAAAAAAACAAGCTGCAGATCACTCGTCTGCCCTTTGGTGTGTGGTGGATCATTTTTTTTGTGTATTTATTAACAAAATATAAGAGCAGTAAATCTTAATTTATTTTCATTGTCGGCTCAAGTTTAAAGTGTATTGTTCAGCTGACTTGAATTGTTGCTTTGTTATACATATATGTGTTAAATAGTTTATTAAAAAAATGAAACAATGTACTTTACAACAGTTCTAATAATGATTTACGAAGTTAGTAATGTGTACTAACTGAAAATATTTAGATTTTCAGCAACTAGAATTCAAATTATGTATATTTTTGTAATATGCACATAAAAATGAAAATAATATGTATTGTTTTAACATTTGTTATTGATTTTGTAATTTAGAAAATGCTGTTTCAAAGATTTTGAAAATGTGTTTTCTTATAGGCATTTCTCAAAAAGACTGCAAATTTTTAGTATCTAACTAATAAAATCTATTCTAATACTTCAATACTAGGTCAAATATTTGTCTCTTGAAGCCTTTTTTGATATTATTTTGAATGGTTGTTTCTCGACTGGCATAATTGTACCAAAGGTTGCAGTAAAACAGGATTAAAGTATTAAGCCAGTCTAAAGTTTTGAAAAGAAACAACAAATCGATTGTACAAAAAGTATTTCTGTAGTGTTAGAACTCATAATTTCTTTTTATTTTTGTTTTGCAAATATTGGAATAAGTCTTCCGATCTCCCTACGCTTTAGCAGTGACACACAAAATTATGGAGAATGTAGCCCAGGAGGAAAAGATGCTTTTTAGAGAGTTTACTGGCATGGTACATTCCAATACACGCCTTCAATGGATTACAAGCTGAACCAATCCAGACATTATACTATTGTTGAACAGACAGATTTTAAACAACAGGTAACTAATAAAGATCTTTGATTTTACTAAAATAATCAAACATTTTAAATCAATTTAAGAAAACCAATTAATTTAAAAAATATGTTTATTTAAATTTATCTCAATCTGTACACTTATATAGATTTTAAATTTGCCTGTGTTCTGGTATATAAAACTACAACCCCGTGTTTTATATTTGTGCTTTTATCCCTGTGCGGTGACCTTGAATTTTCTGGAAGTTTCAGAAAAGTTTTCTTTTTTCCCACAATAATTCATCAAGGGTTAATCTTTTTTCACTCACTTCCAAAATATAATTTAACATTTTCTTCTTTCCTGGGATGTCATTGATGTCTTGATAGCAAGTTTTTTTTTTTTTTTAACTTGGGTTGCTGGTGTTTTTCATTAAGTTAAATCTAAAAAAAAATGTAAATTGTAAAAAGTTCAATATTTTTGTGAGTCATAAAATGAAACCTTTTTTTTATCATTGGACATACTGTAGACAAAAAATTTTAAAAGTCTTTGTCACTTCCAGTTAGGTAATCAATTCAAAACACCGGGTAGAGGTTTTCTGAGTCTTGGTGTGGGCCAACAGCTCAGAGAAATGCCTGGGAGATAGTTATCAACATCCTTTACGAAGACGGGGAGCCACAAAACAAGCTGGCTGTTCAGAGTGCTGTGATCAAGCATTATTGCAGTTATAGAAAACTGAGAGGAAGAGAAAAGTGTGGCAGGAAATAAAAAATATCAAGCAAAATCCACTCAAGTATTTGTGGGAGTATCATAAGAAGTGGACTGAGGTTATTGTCATCGACTACAAACGTTGTCTTTCTTTTGTCAAGCCAATCCTGAACCAGTCAGAAGTGCTGTGGTAAGGAGAAAAAGAACTCAATGGTCCAAAGTTCTCTTTTTGGATAAAAGTTGATTCTGAATTTCATGAGGAAAATCACTGTGGAGGAAGAGTCTGGAGACACAGATCCCATGTTGCTTGAAGTGTGAACTCTTCACAGTCACTGATGTTTGAGGTGTCATCTGTATCAGTACAGCCTTCATCTCGTATGTTCTAGAGCTGCTGACATGCTGGATCCACTATAGATGCTCACAGTTCCAAAGGTGCCAAAAGCTGGTTTGATATCCAGGATGTAACAGTGCTATTGGCTGAAAGGTGGGAGACTTCAGACCCAACAATGGAGATGACCTGATGACCCGTACCTCCACCATCACAGACTGGATCAAACTGTAGGATTTGGTATTTTACTAAATTTTTAGATTTGATTAAAGTGTGATATGGTGACAAAAATGCTGACATGGTCTTGCTTTTGAGGAAATAGACCCAATCCCATTGATCCAGTAAAACAAACATGACACAGTCTCCTGAATCAATGATACTTTTGTTTCTCAGTTTATTTGGGTCAAAAATAGTAAGGTCATTTGCATGTTTTCCCCGTCCCTTCTTTCAAATTTGGGGAATTTAGATTTCCTAAATTTGACCTAGATACGTCAAATCCAAGGCACACGTCTGAAAAGAACAAAGCAGACTTACTCTAATCTAAAAAAAGTGTCTGGTAAGCAGTGGGCCCATGTGAAAAACTGGGCCAGTCATGGAAAATTGCACAAGCAAAATAAACAGAGATTACAGATCCCATTAGCCACTATGTGCATCAGTTTTAGCGCTAAGTTGAAATTTTACATTTATGTATTGGTTAGATAAAAAATAAAACGAACAACATGTGTTTGTAAGGCTATTAACATTACATACTTTTACTCTGAATGGCTTGATGGTATTTTTAAAATCATGATAATTGTCCAAAGGTGTTCGTATGGTAGCGTGGCCGAGTGGTCTAAGGCGCTGGATTTAGGCTCCAGTCATTTCGATGGCGTGGGTTCGAATCCCACCGCTGCCAGGTGATTCATATTATTGGTTTTAGTTTTTAACATTTCAACAAAATTAAAAATTTCACATGTTAAAGGGCAATGGTTCTTATTACTCACAAAACTCTCCATAACTTAATAATATTTCTCCTTTTAAAAGATCTGACGTTGAAATTGTTTACATGGTTCAAGCTCGCCCTCTTGTGGAAATAAGAAATATTAAACAATGATGACAGGCAGAACTGCAGACACAGCAATGATTTCAACAAATGTTTTTTTTAATAGGGAAAACACAATTAACAATGTAATTATTTAATGACACATATAGAATAGAAATCACATCTATTTATTATGTTTTTATTTTGTAATGTATACAAAATTTCAACTTTCTCAGCTCTTAAAATTGTTGAGGTTTAGTATTTACATTTTCACAAATTATGGAAGCATTCTTTAAGCACAATAAATTATTCAGTAAATACCAGAAATAATTATAACTTAACATCACTAAATAAATAAAATGCTGACTCACTTCTTCAGTTCTGTTTATTAGTCTGTCTATCTACAGAGCCCCTTTTACAAGAGAAAACAAAACAAAAGAGGTCCAAGATGAATAACAGTCTTTGCTTCTACCGTCTGTGCTAAATATTTCAGTTGATTTGAAGAACTAAGAAATACAGGATAAGTGCCAGTAAGACGAACGCCATCAGCAGCAGAAGGGGCAGCTGGGAGGCTGACCAGCTCAGCGAAGGGGAGGGAGTCTGCTGGCTCTTCAGGTAGTGCTCCACAGAGTCCCCCAGGTTGTAGGGCTTGGGGCAGTAGCCCAGGTCTCGGCGGGCCTTGTCGATTTTGAAGGTGTGGTTCACTGTGATGTTCCTGGCCTGCAGAAGAAGATGACAAATCTGTTCTGTCATGGATCAGTTTAATGAACCATCAATGATATTAGAAGAGTTTATTGTATTTGTTCTTTACTTTAACGCCTCTTATTTTGCAGTGACTCACACTAAGCTGTGGTTCGTAAGTTCTAAAGTCTTGCTCAGCCTGTTGGACTCGACTATCATCTAAACTGTAAAGCCCTCCAGTTGCTTTACCTGTGACGTGTATCTACGAGAACATCTTATTCCTTGAAGTGAAGACAAACTAGACTTGTGGGAAAAAGAATTCCCATCATTCACTGAGATGGCATCTGAAACATCCCACCATTCTTGCACAATTTAAAGTTTAAGGGCTTCCAGAATCACATGAGTGTCAAACAAGAGGTCGTTCTGCTCACTATAGCAACCACCACCGCGCTGAAGTCACTTCCTGTGGACTCTGTAATGAACTTCCTGTTCTGACCCACAGCAGTTTATATTTTATTCACGCGACAATCATTGATCTCCCAGCCAGCAGCTGTCCAAGAGAATGAGGCACGGGCAGAGAACCACGACGCTCGGCTTTGGTTTCTGCTTCATCACACATTCATGAGGGCCTGCCAGGCTGGGACGAAGGCTCCTTCAGACCGAGAGCCTCCTCCAGGAAAGTTAATGAAAATGTTATCCCACTTTTTTTTTTAAAAAAGCCTATGTAGAAACATTGACATAGATAAAGAAGGTCAGCACAATCCCTTTCAACAGGCTGTGATAAATTCTGCCTGTTTTTACAACAACAAAGCCTGTTTTCTGGTGATAACACAAGAATGAATGTAGCTCTTTATCTGTCACTTGTTTTTTCGGCACAAAACGATAAATTAACCTGTTTTTCCACCAAAAAAAAAAAAAAACATTATCTCAAAAGGAGCAGCTAAAAATAATTAATTTATCAGGTAGTATGCAATGATGTTGCAAAAAAAAGCTTTGAAAAAGTGAAAACTTTGGAATGCAAGCAGCATGCAGGAGATATTTCTGAATAAAGCTTTCAGGAGAGACTGGTCCTGCAGCACTTCAGTATCACTGACTGAATATTCTGCACGACGAGAACACCTGACTGAAAGATGAGAGGCTCAACAGCTCCAACCTGTCTGCTTCAACCGGCTCATAATTATTACAGATGGCGGGCTGAAGATGTGAGGACGTCCCTGGTTAGCGTCACTGCTGTACCCACCTCGCTTCTGGTGAAAAGGAGAGGCACTTCGACCACCGGTCTCAGAATCAGGTGTAAATACTCCACCATGATGGCTGGAAAAAGAGGAAAATTGAGTTACGTCCCTGTTTTAACGTGTCACAGGAAATGTATGTAAAAAAAGAGAAAGGAATGACCTGCTGAATAGACAAGAGAAAACGGCAGATGTATCAACGGCCTGCTGTAGCCCAGCTTTTCAAACTGTCAGCAGAGAGGAAACATTTATATAATTCATTGTTTGTCTACTAAACTTCCAAATTTATTTTATTTTCTCCCCATCATGCTAAAATCTAGATGAGATTTACCCATAAGAACCCATAGTGACATCAGTGTAACACAAAAATATTATAAATGTGTTCTGTGGACCATTTGGTCGGAGGTGTATCCCACATCATTTTTAATTTTGGGAAAAATGACTAATTCTTATAGATTGAATTCATTTGTTTTAGTTTTGTCTTGAATTTGTAGACATTCTGATAATTATTATTCAAAGATTGAACAGAACATTTTGATCTAGCAAGTTACAGTTGTTGGGAACTTTAACTAAAAGCTGAAGGATTTCAGCCCATCTTTTCACTTGAACTCACCAAAGGTGTCAGCCAGTCGAACAAATTGACTGAAACTCCATCGTTAATGAAGTAGGTCTGTCCACTCTGTAACAACAACAACACACAGCATGTCACATTTCATTTCAAATAAAGACAGGAGAGTCCATAAAATCAAGAATTTTGTTTAGTGTGTGTAGATGAAAAATACATTTTAAAGCAGCCTCGAGTAAGTATCATCAACCTCTCTGTAGGTCTGTTTAAAGTCATTTTTTAAGAATCAGATTTGCATTTGGTCACATGTGTCTGCTGTGCTGACTAAAATAAGTTGCGGTGTCCCTCAGGGTTCTAGATGAGAGCCCGTTTAATTGTCATTACTTAATTTTCCAGTAAAATTTACTGAGTTTAGAAAAAATATATTTCTTTATGAGTTTTCGAAGCTATTTTATTCCTCCTAAATATATTAAAATGATTAAGAAAACTGCTTTTTAGAGACTTTTAAAATTATATCTCATAAAAATTCAGATGTTGTTGGTGGAATCAAAGACATTTGACTATGATACTCTGATCTAAACGCAAATAGATATTCAAATTTGAATCAGAATCGGAAATTTGAGACTGGATGGATGGATGGATGGATTTACTCACAGCGATGCAGCTCCTCTTCAGAGTGAGGGCTTCTGCTGCCAGCCTGTGGGCCAGCACCAGGTTATCCACATGGACCCAGTTCATCTTGGCATTGGGGTCGCCAAACCTGAAGCATAGCAGGCGACGCTTCACATTCATCTGAGCAAAAAAAATCAGAGACAAACCGCTGTGGTCAATTATAATCAACAAATAGATTCACAAAAGCCAATGTAAAAAAACATTTTAACTTTAAAAATATATATAATATCAAATATCGGAATGATTACTATCATTTCAATGATGCCTATTGGAATGTTCCTAAAGACTATGCTCCCTCCCGCCCACATAAAGGGCTTTCCTCATAAAAATTCAAATAAAATCTTTCTAGGCATTGATGCTGCAACAAGAATCATTTTTTTCTTCTTTCACAGAACGCATTATAAACTGCGTCAGAGGAAACCCCAGGGAGAAAGAGGACTGTAATGGAAGCTCTGAGATCTTCATTAATAATGCTGATTCTTTAAACGGTAATACCTTCCGTGAGAGAGGCCTCAGATCCTTTAAGGTGTACACCACCACTTCTAAATTTAAGGGTTCCACTGTCCTCATAAAGTTACGTCTGTCTGCTTACTATCACTCTGTGAAGGTGCCTCCACTCTCCTGGTCCATAGATGCCACAGGGACGCAGGACGCAGGTCTGCAGCACCCCTCCACCTTTATGAACAAATAGCAGTTTTATAGCATTTGTTTGCAAAAAAGTGCTTCTGTTTTACATATCTATTTTAAACTGAAAGGAAAAATGAAGTTAAAGAAACTGATGGGATTGTTGTACTAAAAGAGTTTTGCTCTGCACCTGCAGAGGCGTTTAAACGCTGCACGTCTTTCTGGCCGGGGTAATGGAAAAAGTTTCCTCTTGCAGCAGATACATGAACTTCAGCATGCAGTATATAATGAGACACCTCAGTGCTTTAAGCTTGATTAAATGTATGTGACTGATTGGATATCAGCTTACACTTCTAAGAGAGGTGAGACGCTCCAGACAAAAAGGAAAAAAAAGATGTATCTGCCATACACAGATGGGAGACTTTGGTAATTGTTGTTTAACAATAATGCCTTTTTTATGGCGCACTAAATTAAACCGCTGATTAGGTTGCACGCTGTGTCTCCATGGTAACCTGAGTTTCCTTTTTTATTTCTCTCTCACAACTGTTTTCACTCCAGGACAAACTTGGATCGTAATCTCCTCTGGATTCTGGACTCAGATCGAGCTGCTGATCCATCCGTACCTGTCAGTGCGGATCCGTTGGCCAGCAGGACCATCTGCTCAGCAATCGCTTTCGTTCTGGAGTAGTGATCGATGTGCTGCAGCACAGAGACGCACATTTTAGCACAATTTCATCATTTGAGATGCTTCAAACCGAAGTTTATTGAACTCCCACTGACCAAATCGTTGGGCACATATGGCACTGAAGCTTCATCGCCATCAGTGATGGCTCTCCCGGCAAACACCACATTGGTGGTGCTGGTGTACACCAGTCTGGGGATGCTCCTCTCTTTACACACTGAATCGAAAGCAGATTATTAGAATTAATGTAAAACATCCCAATATTACAAATGAAATATTGATTTTGCAAAACTCATCAGGGATTTTCTTACCATTTATGACATTATTGGTGCCTCCGACGTTGACGGACTCCACCTGTTCCTTTTTCAGCTGGAAGCCGAAACAAGGATGTCACAGTTTTTATGAAAAGCAAAAGACAAGACACCACAATAGCTTCCCACACGTGTCTGTAAAAACCAGTTCAGTGTGTTTGAACTGAATCTCGTTTAACATCTCAAAAGCTGGCTGAAAACTACTAATTGATAAATGGATGAGATTTGGAAAGAATGTCTCTGGAGTGTGAAAACATTTGAAAAAATAAAAGTTTTGTTGCGTCAATATTGATCCTATTTATCAGGACAGCTTCTGTTATAGAAAATACAGATACATTTAGTAAAGTTGCATTTAATATACTAAAAAATGTATTAAATTATATTGACAAATCAAAAAGGGATTTATTTAGCTTGTTTTTGTGAGTTTAGTTAAAGTAATAAGAAAAGCTTTTCTTTTTTTTTAAAGTATTTACATTTAAGTTTTTCCTATCCTTCATTTTTTATATTTTTGGTTCAAGTATAAAATGTTTATTGGTATAATTTTAATTTGTCTTAGAAATGGAAATATCCAGCTGCTGTTAATTTATTTTTAACCAAAAAGAAAAGTTTTGTGGCTGTGAAACTCCGCAAATGTAAATGTGAAAATCAAACACACCTAGAAAATTACATTAGCTTCTCACTTTAGTTTCCTTGTCTGCGATTATGATCCCCAAAAAACATTTGAATGAACCATCACTGCTGCGGAGTGTTTGTTTAAGCTCAGGGATATTTGCCTAATATTAGAGTTGTCCATCATTTTGGTCTGTTGTTGTTTAGAAGTACAACCGAAAAAAAAGATGGAGGACAGTCAGTCACCTGCTCTGGCCCAGACATGCCGTAAGCCGCCGTGTGGAAGACGCATTCCACCCCTTCACATATTTTATAGAGGGAGGTATAATCCCGAATGTCACTCTGTAAAAAAAATTAAATAAAATCAGACAAAAGAGATGCTTTCCTAAAAAAGATCATTAGCAGTGGGAGAAGTGGGGCAGCATGTGACTCAATAAAAGACCAATGAAAGGACTTTTATAATTAGGATGAGCTGCAGAGAGGCGTGCAGGTGAAACCCGACTCATGTCTCCACCTGCTGTGACCCAGCCGGCAGCTGCTGCTCTGAGACAGATCACTCACCTGTGTCTGTTTCCAGCCAGCAGCCGACCAGAGAGGCGTAATACTAGAGCTGATTTACACGTCTGCGCCGAGCTGCACCGCTCAAACCAGCAGGCTTACAGCATCAAAAAGGTTTTGAGAAAGTGCTTTTTGAGATTTGACAGTTTTTCTAAGAAGAAGTGCTTCAAATTTAAGGACTGCACTGATTCAAACAGCAAAACACCAAATTAAATGTACATTTATTTTAGGTTTAGGATTGTTTTAAATCAGTTGATTTTCATTAATTATCTTTTATTTACCTGATAAAAAGTTGCTCCATCCGGAATATCACAGGGAGGCTTGCAAATGTCCAGAAGGATGACAGTGAATCCTTGACTGGCCAGGTCTCTTCCCAACCTGAATCCAAAGTATCCCCCTCCTCCTGTCACCAAAACCTTCCCTTTGGAAGCCCCCCGGGCTGCTACAGCATCCTCTCCCAGTGTGGAGGCCATACACTCCGAGCTGCTGCGGGTACCCGCCGTGGCTCCGTTCACCCTGTTCCGGATGGCCGGCGTTGGGCCGGGGGTCACCGCAGAGGCCACGCCGTTCACGGACAGCCTGCAAGTGAGCTGGGGGAGGTTGCTCCTGTGGTTTCCACCTGCTTGCAGACAGGAAAGGGGGACGCTGGGGCAGGGGAGCTGCTTCACCTGACAGAGAGAGGCTCCGCTCTCACCCATGTTGGGGCCGTAGACTTCCATTTGTGCTCCAATGATCTAAAAACAGGAGAATATCTATTATTCAAAGAAAGTCAGATTTGTAAACATGAAGGATTTTTATGATTTTATCTGAAAATGTTATTTACACTAAATGTACTGACTTTAATCTCAAGGAGGTGAAGAGCCAATGGGGAAAAGCTTTGCATTTTTTTTACGCTTTTATTCAAATTATTTATGCTGTGTAACTTGTATTTATGTTATTTGAAAAAATATATTTCTGTATGAGAATTTACATCACTAATGCCATAAAGTCTGAATTTTCAACTTCTTCTGTTAAATAGAGTAAAACTGCAACTGACTTTATTTTCCCATGCTAAATAAAAACTGATGGTGAGTTCACCGTGAATAAATGAGTCATAAATGACCGTAACTTGCTTCCTGTTCCCCCATTAAAGCCAATAAACTCACCTTAAAGTTCAATTCCTTTATCAATCTTGGTTAATTTCTGACTCTCCTTCCCTCCTCATAGCCATTTCTGTGCCGGCTGTTGTGTGAAAGAGCTGCAACTCAAGCTTCACTGCTCCCCCATGAAGCTCCGCCCCTCTCACCTACCTGCCTGTCAGTCACCTGCAGACTCACCTAAATAAGTTCCTACCGTAATGCCTGGATGACGTGTGCAGGTTCCACCGAGGATCCAGTTTCCAGCATCTAGTGGACTGATGCTCCGAGTGGAAACTTGTAGATATTTATACTCGTATTATTAGCTCAGATATTGATATATGTCATCATAGTCTCCATAAAGTCTGAACATTATGTTTAGTTATTATCTGACTCACTGATTTTGTGTGGGAAGATCTTGATAGTTACTATCAGGTTTGTGACATTTGTTTCTATATCCTGACATAGCCTTGAATTCACCGCCACAATCTCCAAAAATGGAAATAAAGATAACCCACTTTTTGTCAATAAAGTCGTCATTTTCTTAAATTATCTATGCAGGATGTTTTAATCCACCAAGTTTTCATAAATTGGTAACAACTTCATGCATATTTTTAAAACCTGTGGGCCCTAATAAAGTTATAAATGATTTTTGAAAATTAGAGATCTTCAATTTAAATTGAAGAAGCTGCAATTTAAATTTTGTTTCCTAAATTTAACTTTATTACCAGTTTATTAAACATAGATCAACATTTACTTGAAAAAATCTGACAAAAATGTAAAGTTGAGCTGTTCAAGAACAAAAATAGCTTTGTAAATGACTTCAAACTACAAAAAAGTACTTTTAAAGTCATTTTTTCCCCCTGTTTGCTGAATATTCTCCATTTTGAGAATTATCAAGTCAACTGTTGTGCTGTTTCAGAGCTCATCAGGTAAGTTTTCCTCATACTTGCCAGGTGAGCTGCAGGAGTGCACACGTGCAGAAGACTACACTTTTGGAGACGACAGAAATAGAGTCTTCATGTTTTATTTACTCGGCGTCATACAGGCTCCCAAACCTGAGCTGACATCTGACAGTTCTGCATGTCATTACAGAGAGGAGGAGGATGACCTGACCTCAACGGAAAGGTGCTGAAAAGGGTCAATTTAAAAAAAAAAATGCTTAATTTTCAGAATTTGAGTGAATATTTGTTAACTTTTTTTAATCTGAAGCACCCTTAAGCTAAGAGAAACCTGTTCTGAGACAGAGGAATTTACCTTAAGTGAACCATTAAACCAGATCTGCCCTGCTTGGGGGCCATCTTTCTGCTGCTTCTTTGTTATTTCAACACTCTGTGCTTTAAACGAGTTCAGTTACGTTCTCATTAGATGTTGCCTCAGATGCTCCTGAATTGCAGGCCGCAGGGAGCCGCCACCTACACTGACCTGCAACATTTTTTTTTTAATTCCTCCATCTTTATGCACAACATGGCTTTGTCTCATCTCAGATTGCTTATGGTCAAATATTGGGTTTGTACAATGTGTGATGTAAAGCCTTAGATTATTTATTTCCATTTTTGCATTATTTTATTACCATTTTTATGTTTTTTAGAATTATCTGCACACGTTTATCTTTATTTTTTCAAAGGCATACAAAAGTAGACAGAAATATGCTAAAGTAATTAACCACAGTTCAAGAACTGCTCCAATCTTGAACAGTTTGGAGGTTGATTGCAAACCAGTGGGAATCCCACTTAGCTGACGTGAAGTGTCTTAAGCAGCAGGGGGCGCCAGATAAACGCAATCATTATTTGGCAAGAGTTAAAATTGAAGATGTCAGATTAATTGCTTCAGATTATAAAAGGCTGCAAGGTTGCACTTGGGAATCTTTTTAGGCCATTCAGATATGAATATCGAGAGATAATAGTGAGAGATGAGAGCTTTATTTAGCTGCTGTTAAGAAGCTACAGTTCTTTTCTAAGAAAAAAGACTGTGCTATCTCATTTTCTGTGGCTCAGATACCAAAAGAAGATGGTAATTTAAAGATCTAAGCTCAAATTGATATAAAAACACATCCTATCTATTCTGGATACAAATACTTTGCAAAATATGAGCGTTTAAAGTTATTGCGACTCAAACTAACCTGATAAATTCTGTTGAAAGACAGAAATGTGTAATAACATATTTTTCTTGTTGAGCTAAAAACAGAGTTAATTCTTCGTTTAGGAATTATAAAAACTTCTTTAAGACAGACGAAGTTATTATGGTGGAACAGCAGCGACATCAAAAGTAGAAATGTTGAGTTTAGCAGCTAAATTTCTACTTTTCTCAACAGTTATACAAATAAATTCTTTAAAAATCCGGGAGTGTGGCTTCCTGGATTCTCTTATGCACAAAACCATGCTAATTTCTAATTTCTCCATCTTTTAAACTCTAAATATATTATCCAAATTCCCCTTTTTTTTCCAACTTTTGCTAACATTCTGGTTGATCATTGGCTGTCTTAAATCCAGCTGGCAGATATAAGCTTAATTTTGCGTATCACTTAAATACTTGCCAACCCAGCGGAGGGTAAACATTTCTTTTCATAAGAAACTCCAGGTTAGACCCATTTACTCCCCACTGTCTGTTGTGTGATGGCAACTGGGAGATGGATGATTGTACCTCTTCATTCGTCGGCTTTTCCCACTGCAGTCGAGACAAGTACGGGTTGTAAAGATTTCTTTGGCCAAGCATCTGGCTCTTTATTTCTTTTCTGAGTAAACTGTCCGTATTCACAGATCTCACATTGCTGATCTGGATTCATCATTTCCTTTATCTTTTATAAACGGCACCACAGAATTTTCCAATCTTGAATATTGGGATACAAGTCACATTTGTTTGTTTGTCTTTATCAACAGAAGGAAAGAAATACACATTTCCAGTAGTATGAATGTTAGAGCTGTTAATGTGTTATTGTGACAAGCAGCTGTCACTCCTTTTAGGAGATATCTCCTCCACATCATCCCACTTTATACTGGCTTCTTGAACATATACCTTTTCAAATACAGATTTTAAAAACAGTTTCTAGCAAGATGACACACCACATTACCTAAGATTTATTTCTCGAAGTGTTAAAATTGTTCATAGGTTTAGAGGGAAACTTTAATTGATAATAAATAAGGCTGTTGAGTGAAATCTTAACCCTGTAATGTCCACTACATCAACAAACTGACAGAAAAAAATTCCAAACCGTTTAGTGAAATCCACAAAAAAAAAATATATTTTTTTTTTAAATAACAAACATTGGGTTAAGTTTTTGCTCACAACAATGTTAGTTTAAGATACAAAAATATTGGCATAAGTGTTCAGGAAAAATCACTTTATTTAACCACTGTCTCAAATTTGGACCACACATTTTAAATCTGGTGTAACTGTATTATAAAGGATTAATTTTTAACCAATTTTTCATTGTTTCAATACAGCCAGTAGTCATTTAAAAATGCTTAACAATATATACCAAATAGGATACAAATGGTGATATCATTATTATTATTATTATTATTATTACAGAAAGAAATTTGATAATATAGCATTAATTACTTCAAGTTACACTCATTCATAAATAATAATAATAATAATAAAATAAAATAAAATAAACAGGGACATGTTTTATCTTACACAATATCACATAGAAAATAAAAGTGCAAATCAACATTCATTATCTTGCATAGAAAATTTAATTTAAGAATTAAAATGAGAGACGTGCTTTAGGTGATTTACATTTTTTTAAAGAAATCTTTCACAAAAGTGCTTCATTTTTAAAACCAACAAAAAGAACAAATAACAAAAATGACTTTTTTGTATATTACATTTTGTAAATATTAAATTATTAATACCAAATTCTACCTCAAATGGGGATTTTATAGCTAATGACAGATGTGTGAACAAATGTTTGCTAT
>NC_050519.1:12179030-12277768 GCF_002922805.2 Oryzias melastigma
CATATACCTTTTCAAATACAGATTTTAAAAACAGTTTCTAGCAAGATGACACACCACATTACCTAAGATTTATTTCTCGAAGTGTTAACATTGTTCATAGGTTTAGAGGGAAACTTTAATTGATAATAAATAAGGCTGTTTTGTGAAATCTTAACCCTGTAATGCCCACTACATCAACAAACTGACAGAAAAAAATTCTAAACCGTTTAGTGAAATCCACAAAAAAATTTCTTTTTTTTTTTTAAATAACAAACATTGGGTTAAGTTTTTGCTCACAACAATGTTAGTTTAAGATACAAAAATATCGTCATAAGTGTTCAGGAAAAATCACCTTATTAAACCACTGTCTCAAATTTGGACCACACATTTTTAATATGGTGTAACTATATTATAAAATGTTAATTTTCAACCAATTTTTCATTATTTCAATACAGCCGGTAGTCGTTTAAAAAAATGATTCATAATAGGTGAGTTAATCTTATCGTAAAGGTTTGAAAATTAGCAAAACATTTTACTGATAAAAGTGTTTTTGAGAAAACATGGAGGCAGCCATTTTGAAATGAGCAGAAAAAGCCCTTCTACTGCCTCTAGTGGAATGATGAGGAACTACAAGGAAGGAACATGGACCGAGTTCTGTACAAAGACTTTCTAATGAAAGTTTGGATCATTCTTTTGAGATGGGGGGTCTCAGAAATATGTTTACCAAATGGGATACAAATGGTGATATAATTGTCATTATTATTGTTATTTGAGAAATAAATTTAACAATATAGCATGCATTATTCCATTCATAAATAAAAAAAATATATTAATAATAAAATAAAATAAAATTAACAGGAACATGTTTTATCTTACACAATTTCACATAGAAAATAAATGTGCAAATTAAGATTCATTATCTCGCTCAGAAAATGTGTTTTAAGAATTAAAATGAGAGACGTCCTTTAGCTGATTTACATTCTTTTAAAGAAATCTTTCACAAAAGTTCTTTATTTTAAAACCAATAAAAAGGACAAAAAAAAGACTTTTATGTTAATTAATTTTTTTCAAATATAAAATTATTAATACCAAATTCTACCTCAAATGGGGATTTTATAGTTAATAACAGATATGTGAAAAATATGTAAAAGATCAAAATGCTCTTTGAGGGAATTCCCTCTATAATGTAATTAATAAAATATAATCAGGTATTTGGTATTTTTCAGCTTTAAGACACGACACAGCATTTTTACTTAAAATAAACATGTTCTATTAGTTGTAGAATTATAGTTAATAAAATTCCACTGATAACATCCTCATGATCACGTGGCAGAAATGGGTTTCAGAGTCTATGATTTCAGGAGTGGATATTCTCAGTGCAGGATTAGGTTGAGAAAAATGAAGACAAGCAGACAAGCAGTGAATTCCTCAGAGGAAACAGGAGGCGTGGGGCACTGATGATGCCAGCTCTGCTGCTTCAAGGTCGAATGAGAGAGAAGTGAAAGCCTCTCCTGCTGTTAAAAGTGAAGACACTGCCTTCTGAGAAAAGAGATTAGGATGGCTAGAAGTGATAAAAGGGAATATTCATCATAATTAGTTGGAGAAACATCAGATAAAAAGTCTGGTCCACTGATTTTTGGTCCTCAAACCCCAAAAGAAGACCTCATGTGACTGAGTGTGTCACATACTTCACTCTAGGTCTGCTCTTGTCCAGGTCAGAGGCTTGCAGGAAATCAATATTTGGCAAAGCATCTTTTAATCCATCCTTCAGAACACAATCAGCCAAAGAAGCGGCCCTGATGTACCTGATGGCTCGAAGCAAAGGAGAGGATGGAAAAGAATGGCCCGAACTATAACCTCAGCGTTTATCTGATTTATCTAAAGCTGACAAAGCAGATCTGAAAACAACAAGCAACGATGTAATGGTGTTTCACATGCAAGAAGAGGAGAAGAAATGAGGCTGTTGCAGTGACTGCAGCACACTCCATTTGTCACTGGCAGGAACCATCAGCTCTCCTCTGATCTGTGCACCCATTTATGTAAAGAAAACCACCAAAACGTCTAAAAATTCTCACAAATTCCATAAAAAATTGAAATCTTCTGGTACAAAAAAGGGGTATATGTTTGGATCTTCTTTACTGCTGCATCCCCAGCATGTCTCCATCTACAGCCAGCAGCAGCCGGAGAGAAAAAAACACGAGAAATATTAGGTGAGAAGGAAGGAGGAAAAAAAATGAGGAGAAGACAGACAAATACATTTTTTGTTTTACAAATGTCAACAACTGCTGGGTGGAATGTTAAATATTCATGCTCTCCAGAGAAGTGAGATTGCTGTCTTCGCCTACATCTTTGCAGAGCGTCTGCTGAAGACTGATCCTCTTGTAGGTTTAAGTTAGAGATCTTCAAAACCTGTGGGAGGATGAGACATCACATAATTACAAAGCACTTTTTTCCTGTTCAAGCTAATTACATTTCCTATATTCTGCAAAGTATATCACTTATTTGTTTGAACTGATTTAGTGAGACAATAAACTAAGTGGTTGCTTTATTTCTCTGAAGTTTTAATCCAATTTTACTTACAAATCCTCCTTTTTTCTGAATAAAATAATCAATTTGAGCAAATAAGGTAGACAATTGATTTGTTTACAAACTAAGTTCTTTTTCCATTATAAATCCTATTTTTTTTTTAGCTGTTTCAGTTTCTTCTCCTCCCATTTCTCCTCAAGTTCTTCCTAGTCCTCCTAAATACCCCTCTTTACTTCATCTCCCTCTTTCATTCAATCTAAAATGTAAAAGTTTATTTCAAATAATTAAACACTTGCTATAAAGTTTAATCTCACTGGATCAAAAGGAAAATATGCACAATTTGTGTCCAAAAATCATCTAAATCCAAATGTAATATGGTCACAGGGTTGCTGGAGCCTATCCTAACTACATCTGGTTAGCACTGCTAGTCCCAAACAGACATCAACACACACTAACTAAGCGGCTACTTAGAGGAATCGTTAGTCTTAGATATTTTTAGGATAAATGTAAAAAAGCAGCTGAAGATGTTTTGGACACCTTGAGATGAATGACAGTGAGATTGTTGGAAGGATGCTGAGGTTGAAGCTACCAGAAAAGAGGCCAAGAGGAAGAGCAAAGAGAAGGTTCATATGTGTAGTGATGGAGGACAGAAGGGTGATTGGTGTGAGCGAGGAGGTCAGGGTGAGACGGAGGGAGACGATTTGCTGTGGTGACCCCTAAAGAAAGTAAAGAAGAATGACCTCTGAACCCTTTTTTAGTACTGTGACTGTATAAGAGAATTGGACTGAGTAAGAGTGATGTCATAGAAAATGACCTTCTTCCATCTCCAACCAACGTGGACATGGAGGGCGCCACTTTGGAGCTAGACGTCATGAGTAAGCCGTGATTGGTCCGAGTCAGACTAAGTCAACGTTTCTATGGCAACCACTCTCATCAATTAGAAGACTAGAAAGCCACACCCCTACCACTTGAAAGCAAGCTTGAAAATGTTTCAAACATTCAAAAATGTTTCAAACTTTTACTGAGGCATCTGATTGGTCGGTTTATAGCATGAATAGCTTAAACTACAGAAAAATTATCAATTAATTTAAAAAAAAGAGTATTCTGACAAATAGAATGACTGTGTAACAGCTGCTTGTTTCTCTATAGAAGTCTTTGGGATTTTGGCTTCTTCATGTCAGCAGGTACTTCCTGTTTGGAACCCGAGCAGGGAGGAGTCCAGTTCTCATATACAGTCAATGGGGGGAGAAGCTGGAGAAAAGCCTTGCATGCACAGGAAGAACATGTAACTCCACACAGAAGGGGCCTTGCTGGGATTCCAGCCAGGGTGAGAGTGCTAACCACAGTGCAGCCCCTTTTAGGAATTCTCAAAGTGTAATTAAAAATCATTTTAAGTTCTATAAATAGATTTTTATAGAAAAGTAGAGAAGAAAGCGACATTTTTTTCTAACAGATCCATCATCAAACATGCATAAAAACATCCCATTTGCAATCTTTGGTAAAGGACTGGCTATTTCCTGACAAGGATAAATGACTCTTATGTTTTAGTGGAAGTGTTGACAGTAAAGCAGAAAGTGTCGTTCGATCATATGCCTATTTCTGAGGAAATAAAGCTGCACGCAAACACAACTCTTTCCGACGTCCTCGCACAGACACTGTTCTCACATGCACCCCCACGTTCCCAAATGACTCATCTAAAATAACACAAGAAGGATATCAAAATAGGTATTAAGACCCTCGCGAAAACAAACAAGAGAGGCCCTGCAGACACAAACGCCGGTCAGCAGGCTGGGGCTGCGGGCCATGAGAATGCAGCTCCGAGTGTTAAAATAACACAGAACACACTCGGGAAAACACTCGGCTGGTTTCCGTGGTTGAACATCTCTTCAGGGCAGCAACAGAGTTGGATGAATAAAGGGTGCTTTGACTGTGGCGAACACTTGAAAGGACGTGTGTCAGCAGTTATATCCACGGCCTGCTGACAGACAAGAGGGATTAGACTGGGGTAAAGGGAAAACACAAAATGAAATGCAACCCAGTGAGAGCCGAATTCCTCAAAGGATTAGGTCTTTACAGTAGGATTGGATGAGAGTTAAAAACTACCACCACACCTTTTCTACCCCTGACATGTCAATCAGTACTGTATTTACCTATGAACTCCATTTTTTTGACTGATATTTTAGAACAATTTCGATTTTTACACCTGCAGAAACTCTTTAAAAATTAACTGAACACTGTGGACGATCTAAACCCAAAAAATACTCAATAATTTTGTATTTTCTTCTTTTTATGACACTTTGCATAAATGCTTGAACATTTAAAAGCCGTTACTTCACTTTCCTGCATCAATTTTAGCCACTTTTGTCATATTTAAATATTTAAAACCTCCACAAAAAAGCAGGGGAAATAATGAGTGTGTTTGTGAATAATTCATCTTAATTTGAAAGCACAAACATTTTGGATGTTTAATTAAGCTTAAAGGAGATGATTGATTATTAAGCTGCATGTGAGCATGTAAATATTTAAGTATATTTAAAAAAAAATGCACATATAAATCTGGTAAAAACTTTTCAATCTGAAAAACATATTAATCCAGTTTAGAATCAATTTTTAAATATATTGTATTAAATATAATATTTATATGTTATATTTTACTCTATAATTTATATGAAAAATATTGAAATAAAGAAAAGAAACATTTGCATAAACGTCATCTGTCTAGTTTGAGCTCAGTTTTGTTGCAAACCATCATTACTGAATCTTTCCTGAAACCCTGTGAGCTGTGATGGTGCTGAGCTCTGCAAACAGCCTTTTCCTCCAGTTTTCTTCTTGTCTCACCAGCAAGTTTGCTGCAAGATGGATGCTGACGAGTCAGAAGCTGGAAGAGATCTGTCTGGGAGGAAACATCCCCGCATCCTCTGCTGTGCCTCCATCGCCCACTTAAAGATCAATCAGCTCTAAAGGCGGCTAAAGTTAGCTACAGCGAAGCATGCCTGAGGTGTCAGAGAAACGTGTTTCATGTTGAGCGTGAACCTGCTTTTGAACAGCTGACACACAGCGGTGTGTGTACAGATGTGGATATCACAGTATGATCAAGGATGGAGCTGATGAGGCTAATCAGCATCTGCTGCGCCGCTTCTACATCGATGCTTTAACCTTTCAGATTTGAGATCACATTTTTGTAACTGAACCCTTTCAGCAGGAGAAAAGTCGATTTGAATTATTGATGTGGAAAAAGTTCATATGTAGCAGAATTTTAGATGTTTGGACCAGATTGTTGAGTTAAAACCACTGACTTTAAAATAACCAAGCAGCTCATGACATGTCCAACAATGCTGCTTTCTGTCAGATCCTTCCTCAATATTTGGATAAAATTGTCAACTAAATTGCTAAATATGCTTCATTTGATCAGATATATATTTGTATTTTTTGCAATTTTTTGAGTGTGGCTGTTTTTTTGTCAGAAAAAAGCAGTGAAAGTGAGGAAGGTATTTTCAAGTAAAGCAAAAAATGCAGTTTTTTTTATTTATTTTTTTTATTGTTTTTATCACCAATTTTCCCCCAAACTCTGGACTAAATTCTCACATTCAGGCTTTAAACCCCTTAATTATTACTAAATATATATTTATTAAAATCACTCAAATGGCCAATCTTTGGACAATGTGGAGTGTGAAAAAATGTCATTTTTCCTGTTTCTGGGGGGATTTTTAAGTGCTCCTCAGGTAAGACAGAGGACGTAATCATCTCCTGAGGAGCAGCTTTCCATGAATGTCTCCTAAAAGCCACGTTTCCCTCTGAGTGCACTTGGCAGCCTGCTGGAACTAAAAATCTTTCGTTCTGGGCACAGTGACACCCGTGAACATTCATTAAAGGAGCCCAGCATGCACTTTTGCAGATGTGGGCTGACAAACAGCAGAACCTGTTGCCACTGCATTTTCATTTTTCTGTCACCCACGCTACTTCTGGTTGAAGAAATATATAAATAAGAAAAAAAAGGAGCTGAACAATCGTTATTTCTCTGTTTGGTACAGACTAAAGAAAGATACTTTGGGTTTAGTCTGGTCAAAAGATGAAGCTAAGAACCCTTATTTGTATATGCAATTAAAATTTGTTCATTTGTTTTCTTTGGAACCAAACAACGAATCAAAAAAGTCTTTCTGTTGTGTTGTAAAACTCAATTTAAAGCTCATAGTCAGCATTTCCACGGCATGGAAAAACTCATTACTTTACAACATCCCATTAAACATGCCACGCTCTCAGCTAAAGTGAATATTTTCACATGAGGACACAGAACCATAATTGCATCAACTGTATTGCAGCTATTTGTCACTATAACACCAACTGCTTGTTTTGTGCAGTCAGAAACAAACCTTCCTTCAAACTCTTTTCAAGGTATTGAACAAAAGTTCTGCGCAAAGTTTTACCCATTTAATCAGTAAAATACAAAGAAAAATATGTTGTGATTTTATGGAGTACAGATTGAAATCAACAATTAAAGAGCTGCATTTGATTATTTAGGAGGCTGGGTGGTTAATTAGATAATCAAAGCTCCATCTGGACTGTAAGTGTTCATCTGGGATCACTGCTTCACTGTTTTCCAAGAAGTTAATGATAAATCATGTGTGCAAAATGACTTTATTGTTGCCTTTTTTGTTGTCAAACTGAACCCCCATGCGATAATAAATATTAAATATTGAAAAAAAAAAGATTTTGGTTTTGACAGAATTGAGGTTTTCAGTAAAAAAATTTTGTTTTTACCGTCTTTTTTAGATGTTATGATCTATTACCTTTTTTGACTTCTACCCTGGCTAGATTGATAAAACGTGAACTGTTCAATGAATATAGATTAACGAGTATTTGTTTATTTTGGGGGTTCCAGCTCATAAAACCCACAAAAACATGATTTTTCTTAAGAGAAAACATGCCGTCAGTCAACTAAAAATAGTTTCTATTCCAACCTCTGACTAGTATTGGATTTCAACTAAAAATAGTTTAAAAAAAAAAAAAAAAAAAAATCACACACATCCACAGCACTGCTCCACTCATTAATCAAAGTTATGATTCTTAAACCAGTCAGCCACATCGAAGTCAGCTCAACGTTGGTCCTCATTAGCAAATGTCAGCAGACAGAAACGCTGAACAGAGTTCCTGCCAATCTTCAGGTCCTGACGTCTCGCATTCGCAGGCTCACAGGCAGAACAATAATTGAATTTAAACTCTTACAGTTTGGTAATCGTCTGAAAGCCACGTATGGCACACTCACTTGAAAGAGTCCTTGAGGGATTTAAGCGCAGATTCAGAGTGCCGCGAGAACAGATGGCACGAAGAACTGCCATGGATTTCTACTGAAGTGTTGAACAGCTCCAGAAGCAGAAAGCAGCATTTGGCTCCATCAAGTTAAAAAAAAAAAAACCTGCTAAATGTGGTAGTTACCACGATTAGAAAAGAAATAGCAGGCTGTATGTGTTAAAAAGGCTTTGTATGGTCGTCAATATAAAATATCATTTATTTTTTGTTCAGTAATTTCCAGTTTTCCTCGAACTGATTCATCTTCTAAAGGACTGAAGCTGTGGCTGATGGAAGTGGGGTTCTGGTCCAAATGCTTTTAACATTTAAATGGAAGAAAAGGATGTAAAAAAAAATGATTTGTGCAAAGTGCGAACATTTTTTATTCTTGCCATTTGAGGAAAATAAACCAATAAATCTGATGCAATTGACTTAAAAGAATGCATTTTAAACATATTTTAGAGGTTCAATAAATGATTAAAAATATGACTTTCTTTGGATCAATTTTGGATTTTAGAAAAAATGCACAATTTAGACAAGAAAAATACTTTTTCAAAAGCTTTAAGATATATATGTTGTTTTCCAATTATCCATTTAATTGATTTACTTGAAGCAAAGATGACAAAAAAGAAAAGGCTGATTTAAGATCTTCACCTGCTTGCCGTGTGAATCCTCCATCGACTCTTGGAATAAACCCAGCGAGGCTTTCAGGATCACTTCTTTTTAATTTTGTGAGGCGGGAAAAACGGAAATAAATTCACACCAAAACAAAAAAATTCAAATCTGTATAAAGTACGTTGAAATAAATCAAAATCCAAGCGGTGTCAGTCACACACAAACCCATTTTTCTCTTTTTATTCAGTGATAAATAATTTCCTATGATCATAGGCTTTATGTGTGGACATCCGATCAAGGCAAGAAACAAAATTAGAGGGCACACACGTTGCCACCATTAGAAAATCATAGCAGAAACAAAAAACAATGAGGTAAGAAGTTATTTTGTTTTTTTATACATTTGTGGTGCTTCTATGTCTGATACCTATACTGTTGAATGCACAGTGCTTCCTAATACAGAACTCCTGCCTTTTGTGACTGTACATTATTAAACAAAGTCAGGCCATGGCACGATACTAAACCAAACGAGGCAGAGCGTAAAGTTCAGCAGTTTTACATCGAAGGGACGGAGGAAGAGAAGCCCAGCGGGAAAACAAAAAACCTAAGACTTTGCAAATGAGGAGATTGTGACTCCGTCGACACACAAACACACATTTTCCAACAGTCAGTCGCTAATCTGATCCCACGCCGTTCCGCGTGAACAGAATGTGTAAATCTGAGATCAATTCTTCGATTTGAGCTTCAAATGTAATTGAGTTGTTTGTTACGCAGATTTAACGTTTGAGTTTCTAAGGATTAACGGCGTTTCTTAAATGGAAGACGTCTGATTAATGTTGAAGGCAAAAACTTTAAAGAGCCACTTAATTAAAAACATACATGTTGGTGGCTTGGGATTTTATAAATAAAATTATGCTTTAGCAGACGGATTGAGGGGAGGAAGAGCAAAGAGGAGGTTAATGAAGATAGTGAACAGATGAAGAAAGAAGCTAAAAGAAGAAATGTAGCATTAAATCGATACCAGAACACCTAATAAGACATGAGAGGAGAAACGTTTCTGTATAATGAGAGAGTTAGAGCATAAAGATGTAAGAAATAGGCAGCTAAAGTTGCATTTTTTGGCATTTGCACATGTCCCATGTGCATTATTTCTTTTTGTAATGTTATATAATTTTCCACTCTGAACAAAGAGCAGTCTGTCTAACAGACATTTTCAGTTTGTGGTACATTTTTGTGAAAGCTAACCATGAAACGCAATAAAAAATATTTCCATTAAAGGGATTTAGAGGAGAAAAAAAGCTTTTTTTTTTAGTCAAAAACAAAAATGTAGCTTAAATATGATCGATTAAAAAAAAAAAGGGCAGGAAGAGTCGATGTGTGTTTGTGTGCCTTCAGAATTCACAAAGCTCCTGAGCAGCACTCTGAGGCACAGCCCCATGCATGGACCTGACCTGCAGTCCCAGTGCCTTCACTCGTACACAAAATAAAATAATAATTAAAAAAAAGCTTCTGCCTCTCTTTTTCCAAACAATAAAGGAGAATACCACCAATTTTCAGCATTCACATGTTTTCATATCTTCAGTCAGAAATACTGTCTCGTCCTCTCTGCAATTAATGTACAAGTTGAGAAATGCATTTGGGAAGGCCACGGTGCATGGCTTTACTCAACAAAGATACAAGAACAAGAGGTGTGTTTATGTTCGGATGAGTATTCCTTAAATTCACAGTCTTCTAGATACTGCTGAGGGATGTGCATCAGTAAGATGGGTCTAGCTGAGCTGCCTACACTAATATTTTGCTTCTATCCGTATAAATAACATCATTCGTTGACTGGGTGGCGCTCACCTTAACGGTGACCTCCCGTCTACCACCTGTTCCTAAACCTGGATGAGACTAAGAGGAAGCACAGCTGTATCTACCTCTCATCCAGAGCAGGCCGCCTGTGTGCGGAACAGCTGCAGACGCAGCTGTTCTTCCCAACTGCACACCTGAGGCCGTGCAATATGGCGGGGCGCCGTGCTTCCCCCCCCACACCGACAGGCTCTCGGAACGCCCTCCAATTCCCGCTCAGTCAGCAGCAGTAACACTTTTCAGAGGCAAGGTGGTGTAAGATGGAAGAGAAAAGAAAAAAAAAAAAGTACAACAGATTTGTCTGAAAATAGCAAGGAGGAGCCAAAAATAGCAATAGGAGCGGCCGTGATGGAGCAGATGTGTGCTTGGAGGGGGGCAGCAGGGAATCAAATCGGTGAGTGGCTGTAGTGGTCCTCAAGAAATGTGCGCCAACACAGTGGCGGTGGTTGCCATGACAGCAGCACATTAAGCACCCTTCCCCGACAGAACGACAACAGAAATAGGGCTGTGGCTGAAATCAGCAGTGGCGAGGAGGCTGCACTCTTTCACACCTCACCCCCCCCCCGTCGGGTCTCTGTCCAGTCGCGCTTGGCTCATTTGTCCGTTTTGCATCCTTTAGCCGTTCGGTTCTCCGTGGTGCTGCGGTCCCTTGACACATAAGCGGAGGCCTCCCCGTTTTGGGATTGCGGCGAGAGTTTTGTTGGGTTTTATTTTTAAATTTTCAGTCACTGTGTTCGAGTAAATCCCATGGTATTCTCAGAGCCCCCTGGGAGCAGTCCAGAGGGGAGCGTGGTGGAGTCCTCAACCCGGGAGGCAAACTTTTCCTGCAAACAGCAGTCCCACTATGGTGAAGAAGATGGAGAGGACGAAGAGCACATACGAGGAGCCCACCACCGTGTTGTTGGGCAGCTTGTACGGCTGGCCTCCCACCTCGTTGATATAGAAGCCTATGGGGAAGATGAGCGCCGCCATACAGAACAGGATCACTGCAAACAGAGAGAGAGGGAGAAGATGTAAATCATCTGACACAGCAGGCCCCCCTCATTCGTCGATTATTCTCAGCACTCTTTACATTTGTTCAGCATCCCATCAAATGAACTTAGATGTGTCAGATTTGGATGTCATTCGTTTCGCTTTAGCGTCATAGGTTCTTGTTAACTTAGTCTCCTGTTTAGTTTTTTATTGAATCTTTTTTGGTTCTGTTTTATCCTATGATTATCTAATAAGTTCCGAGAGATTATGAAATTGTACGAGAAGTTGTAAACTGCAACATCTATCATAACTGCCCCTACTGGTGAGGAAGGATAGCTGCAAGTGAAAAATGGGCAAACTTGTACCGGACTTGAACAAAATATCAAGGTCGTAAAACGATCGATGAGCCTGTAGAGTAAAAATGTTCATGCATATTTTTTCTACGAACATGATACAACAGGTCATAGTGAACACTTAAACAATACATATAAGTAAATAAGGGTAAAGTAAGTAGACATGTCTTACAGATTTTCCTAGTACTGTTTAAGTGATAAGTGTGTGCTCCGTGTGAGTACACTGTCAAAAATGAGGAGGCCGAATCCGAATTCTTCCCCTACCCCTCCGGCTTCTCCCTACCCCTCCAAATAAAGGGGCATTTCAAGGGAAAGGGGGGTCCAAAATAGTTTTTTTAAGGGTAGAGCAAAGGGACTTCAAATTCAGTATCCCTCTGCCGATAGGGTGTTCAACTGAGGAGAAGCACTTTTCTTCACATTTAAGCTATAAAACCAAATATGTTAGGCATTACCGACCGCTAGCGGATCCTTGCTAATGTAGCTGACCAGCAAGTGGGAGTGACGTCCGAATTTGAAGACACTATTTTTCCATAACCCTCCATTTGGAGGGCTAAATATAGAGGTAGGGAGAAGCCGGAGGGCAAGATTTCAAATTCAACCTTGGAGCTTCGGAATCTTACAAGCGTCCTACGGACACATTTATGTATCATCTGGAAACTCTGAACGTGCCACGTTTGCACGAGGTCAGTAAGAAGCCAGCATCTGCACCTTACTAGCCATACGACAGCATCATCAGTGCGTCTTAGAGGCATGTAACTTATATGTCCTTACAAATGCTTTACAATACACTTCCAACACGTTTGACATTCGTACAATCCATTTTTATGACGTCCCTTAGGTGCACGAGCCTCAAGGAAACTAAAAGACACAAGTGTTCCATTTAAGACGCATCACTCCTGTCAACGAGCCCCCATAGAGCCGGACAACCCAAAACCCACAGCACCGTATGGTTCAACCCCCGTATGGGTGCATGTTACTAAGGTCTTAGGACTCCCATGGCAAGCGTTACAGCTCCGGTGATGAATCTAGAATCTAGAAATCTAGCTACGGCAGATGACTCCCTTTGGCTACAGGATGCCTTCAGCCAAAGGTTCTGTTGCCGACCACGCAAAACTCCAAACTCACATAGCTTCACGCAATGCAATAACCCGCCATTTATTACGATTTAGGTCGATAATAGCCCCAACTTCACAAAAAGTGCTGCGACTCAGGCAAAAATTTGAACCCAACGAAGCACCGGAGGGCCAGATCGCAGAGGTCGGACGTGATTGTATGCAGCGGAGGTTCCTCTCTTACTTTTAAAGTTACGTAGAGACTGGCGGTCGAGCCATAATGCTTGCCATGGAAGCCCGGGGTTAGGAGAAGTATGGTTAGACGCTACTTCTAGACATTAGCATCTGATCACATCCCTCATAATCAGAGGGACAGAGCTAAATGCTAAAATTATTTCAGCATTTTTTCCCCTCCAATAAAGAAAAATTAAGCATAGATATAATTAAAAGAGTTTGAAAACTACCATCCAACTTCTGTAAGTTAAAGCAAAAGTTGCAAAAGTGCTGCTCAGATTGCCATGAGGTCACCTGCTGACCTTTCACTTGGCAGGACACATGTCATTTGCTAGTACTTAATAAACCAGTAAAAAATGTTTTACACTATGTGAGTAACCCTTGTGCTATCCCAGGCATGTTTACATTAAAACTGGGGTCATCTGGATCCCACAAGACAGCATGCTGAAGTTTTTTTATTTTCAAGGATTTTTTATCTTCACTGGTGTCCATGGCAGACATGAAATCCTGTTCATCTTTATGATGGTAGGGATCACACATCAATGTAAGGGTGGAGTCATCTGGACCCCATAAGATAGCATGAGGGGTATATGCAGAGTAAACTCATCTGGAAAAAGAAGAACTCCAGGAAAGGGGATCTAGCAAAGGTTCAAGCAAGGCTATGATGCCAACTACGCGAGTGCTGCACCTCAACTCCCAGCAGTACATATAAACCATCAAAGTGAAGGCAGGTCAATCACTTTAGTATTACAGTTAACCTCTATTTACTGTTAGAAAAATATTAAACTATATTTAAAAATAGATACATGGATAGATTTTTTTAATTTAGACCTAATTTCTAACTGAACCTGGCAATAATGGACACAGACCAATACATTTATTTTTGCATTTTCACATGAACAAAAAGTAAAATGAATCCTATGAGGAATGTATTATATAATAGTATGCACGATTAATTAGCTGGCACTATTTCTGTCTATTTTGGCTTCAAATGACAGATCACATGCCCATGTCCAAAGAAGCATGCACAGAATCTAAAGAATAAAACCTGGATCTGCAAAGGAAAGATGCATAGGCACCCTCGAATTCTTCAGTCAGGGTCACAGGTGTCTAGACATAAACTATATTATTTTTCATGTGTTGTGAAGTGGTCGTGTAAAAGCTGGAAAAGATTGACCCTGAAACAGTCGATAGACATATAGCTCAAGAGCACATACCATAAACACTGTGATAATAGTTTCCTATGTGGTAGCAGGATAAAAACATTTCTAGATTTATGAGTTCATCCCTTTTTCTACCAATAATGGTTTTCTGTTGGCCATCACATTTGCACTTAAGAGTTTATATATTTATAAATACAAACAATAACCTTTCTACAATGAAGAAACAGCAATTTTCTACAGCTAAATGTTTTGACAGTCACCTGAGATTTGTGTACACATAATTTGCAGGTAAAAATGGCAGTGTTTTAACCTCCGGCTGATAATAAGAGTAAATATTTTCTGCAAAATCAGTCCAACAAAAGGTTTGTTAGCAAATCCCTGTTCAAGGCCTTTAAATGTTCAGATTTCAAACTCAAAAAAAAAAAAAAAGGAAAAGTGCTCAAGGTCTCCAAAGTCAAGAAGAAACAGCTAAATTAATCCAACAAGCATAAAGCGGACTTTAGTACAGCTGTAATGATCCCTCGGCTTCCTGCTGATGCCATCATCTGTGCATGAGTTTATCCTATCATATAAAGGCTTTATGCAAACTATAAGCATTTTTCTAAAGATCACCAAATCAAATGAAAAGTGAGCTTATGGATTCATTCTGTCAGAGTTAATCTGCCTATTATGAAAATTTGATCTAAAAGCGTTAAATTAAAAGTCTTAATTAAAATAAAATTGTCTTTCTGCAAAAAAGGTGAATGATATTAAAAAAAATTATACTTTTTCAAGGTAAATTTCTCAGTAGCAGAAAAGTGTGTTGAAACTCTGAAGAAATAAAAAACAGAAAAAAACAATTGAACAAATACTATATTTTATAGTCGGACACAAATATTTTAGAAAATACATTTTACACTCACTTACTCATCTATTTATTTAATTAAAAAAATTACATTTGTTTCATACATTATTTAATTGTGTGGAATGCTTTATTTTTTTATTCGCCAGAGGTAATAGTAACATAATTCTGTTACAAATTGTGATAAGTAAAAGTCCCAAATTAGACAAAAAGTATTTTTTATTTTCCATAAGAACAGTTAAATAATTCACTTGACAAATGTGAGGCCGGCTTCTTTCTTTTCCTTTGGCAGGATCGTAGCTGAGGTCACTTATGTAACAAACAATGACGTAAAGAGGCGTTGAAAACAAACCGACTTTAGAATTACAGATCAATGGCAATGCAGGTTCAATGAAAGAGTCTCCTGTAATGAAAAAAATAACTGAATGACATATCAAAGAGCTTTTAACCATTTTCTATACTTTAAGGCGCCATGTTTTTTTTTTCTTGTCATCTTTGAAGCAGCACGAATGCAGGTGGAAAACTGACAATCTGGAGTTAAAAGCAATAATTCCTTAAATGCAAAAAAGCAGATTAAATTAGCAATGAGGTACTTTGCATCAAAAGTAATTATAAAAAGTAATAAAGTAAAAATGTATGTATATTTTTTAGATTTTTAAAAGTCCTGTATAGTTTCTGTTCTTCATTAAAAAACTTAATATAAAATAAAAAAAGGTTTTATGGGTATATTCCTACAAATAGGAGGACAAAAAATATGTGAGCTAGACTAGAGGCACCATTTACCGCTTCAGTGGGATTTTTAAAGGTGAGTTTTGACCTGAAGCCATACGAAGCATCACCTTTAGACAATCTGAGAACCAGCAGGTGTGGAAACCTTTATAAAAACAGAAGCTGACGGTTTGTTTGGCTGGAGCATTTGGGTTGGTATTAGCTCAATGATAAAAGAAAAAGACGAGAAGAAACCTCAGGGAAAATGTACGGTAGCTTTTAGGCAAAATGACATTTCCTAAAATCTAGGAGGCAGCATTTAGGACAAATGCACACACTTCTTAAAAATGATAATTGATAATTGATTTTGTCTTTTTGTGAATATTTGGCATTTATTCTGCTGTTTGTATCAACTCAAAAGGTAATTTAAGACATCCAATTCTGACAAAACTTGACTTTCACAATAAAAGCATTTCCTCTACACTGTTTTTGTAACCACATTTTGTACAAAAATTGAAAAAGTTTTATCGTTAATTAGTCTGGGTTTAAAATTACTTTCACAGACATTTATGAGAACATACAGACATAAAAACTGTTCCACTCAAAAGCTGATTTTCTGTAACAAGTAAGACTGCAGACCAACTTCTCTTCACGGCTCTGTCCTCGTTCCATTTATGTCATAATTACTTTCTGACGCCCCAAGCTTGTGACTCCAGACAAAATTGCTCATTGTCTTTCCCTCTCTTCATTTTTACTTTTAATCTTGTTGGCGGCAAACGGATGATGGCTGACACGCCCACAAATCAGCAACATCAAAGCTCGTCCTTCTTAGCTAGAGGAAGTTTTAAAGATGTGTGCAAATCACAAAATGAGCCTCCTACTTTGGGTGATTGTTGTGTCCAATTAAAAAAAAAAAAGGGATGCTGTTGTCCTTCACAACTTTTCTACAGCAAAAAAAATCTCAAGTTCAATCAGTGGAGATCAGTCGGATGTAATGACATCAGGGTGGATAAAGAAGCTGGAATGAGAGAGACTATATATCCTGTCCTCTAGCTGTTTTCCAGTGAGCGTCTGCTTGAACAATGCAGGAGCTCAGATTTAACAATGTTTAAATTACAGTCAAAAATCCACCGTTTCCAAGCAGAACACAGTTTCAAACAAACGCTGACAACCAGATCTCTTCCCTCTTTTATCCTCATTTCCTCTTTGATTTCAAGTGTGATCATAATCACCGTGCTCTAAATGCTAAAATAATAAAAAATACATTTCATAAGAGCTAAATTTAGAAAGAAATTGGATGTTGAGGCTTTACAGGAGTGACAACGATTCACTGTTGTCATGGCAACATCCTTTTTTTTTCCCTTTTGCCTTTAAGTGTGGTCATTACATGGCGGCTCAATAGCTTCCAATTTAGCTCGAGATAGACTTTAGTGCTTATAGGGCTGAGAGCAGAGAGATCTGAGATTCAGAAAAGTGGGTATTTATTAAAAAAAAAAAAAACATTAAAAAAGTGTTTCCAAAATGAATAAAACTCCACTCAAGCCTGGAAAAGCCACTTCTTTCTCTCATATGCCGGCTGTTTTCAAACGACAATAATGCAAGGCATTGTGGATTCCCAAGCCAGTGTTCCGTCTGTATGAGCGCTCGGTTCCCACAAGCGAATGGCCAATCAAACTTCAACAACCCACACAGCTTTAAGAAAAGCACAAGAAATTATATGGATCTCTAAAAGCACATCTATAGATGACCTTACTATTAAGAATAGGAGAAGCATAAAATGAAAACAACAACAAAAAGAAACTATTCCGAGCTGTGAAACGTCAAGAAAAAGAAGATAAAAGACTACTCAACGCTGTGGTCCATATGCCACCCACGCACATACCATACAAACAGCAATAAAGGCATAGAGATATATTTATATTCTTCCCTGTGAAACAATGCCGAGCAAATCTCAAATGCACCATTTAAAAATTCCTAAAAAACAAAAGCTTTGCTGTTTATGGTTATTTTTTGACTGACATAACACATTTTACACATCAGATTCTCTTAAAAGTGATCCTCATCTGTATTACACTTTAAGACTAGGTTTTTTTGGTCTATTTTTGATGTATATTTTCAGCTTGGAAGACGTTAATCTTGCCACTTTTGCCATTATTTTTAGAACAACCTCATTTTTTTTTTTTTTTTTTTTTTGTCATTTTGCTTTTCAGCATTAACACACCGGAGCTATAAATCACAGAAAAACATCTGAGGAGTATTTTTTATTGTTAAAATCACATCTATGATTATTTTTGTATAATTTGAATTGAAATGTAAACTTAAATGTTAAATAACAATGTAGAAATGTTGCAAACAGAGTTGAATGCAACATTTTTCAAAGAAACTTCTGATCTTCAAAATAAAATACAGACAAATCTTCAATGACCCGCTCAGAAATACATATATTTTTTAAACTGAGAATCACAAGCATGTTCAAATTTTGTATAACTTTTAATGTAAAATGTAGTTGTTTTTTTTTTTAGATATAATCACAATACAAATGTTACTCTAGTGCAAAAAGCTTTTCTGTCCAGCACCACACAAAGGCATCACAAGCCTGACAAGCTGTGTCCTTCCTGATTTTGTCCACCTGAAGGGAGCCTTTGCGTTTCTGTCCGACTTTGTTCCAGTCCTTGTCAGAATCCGTGACAATGGGCACAGCACTGTGATCAGGACTGCAGCTCTGGGGAACACCTGTCTTCTCCACGCCACAAAGTTGACACACCTCTCCACCATGAAGTCTGCGTGTCGTAGCTGCACCTACTTGGTCCTCCTCATCCCAAAACGCACAAACTCTCTTAAATCGCTCCTGAAAAGTGTTTTATCACCATCTCAACAAGACCTCACCAAGTGTGACTTGGTCGCTCTGGAGCATTTGTAAACTCTTTCAATATGAGCATTAACGTGAACTATTTTAACTGTTGGGTGCCATCAGATAGAGGGAAGTGAGCAGAAATCTTTAAAAATGAGTATTAATATCATTCTTTGGTTCACTTACTTCCAGTAAAAGCGATCCAGCGGGCGTATTTGGTAGCTTCCCTACGCCAGTGTGATGCAACTAGCAGTCCACAGGTGACTGTGAGAGATATGATGCCCATGATGATGAAGAAAAGTGTGGTGACCCACTCGGGGGGCAGTCGGGGAGGGATGCAAGTTCGGTCTCGCCCGTGGATGGTCTGGCACTGCCGGACAAGCCCAACTGTGAGTGCACCTACAAAAGAGAGGAGCCGGTTTAGGTCTTCATTTGAATAGAAAATATAAAACCTTGATTGAGTTTAGCTTTTAATAAAACTACTATCACATTTTTTAAGTAAATTGTCATTTTAAGAGAAGTGCAAGTAGACACAATCTATTAAAGGTTAGTGAAAATTGAATATTTAAGTGTGAAAATATAAATGACAATGTAAGTTTACACATATAAAAACAGCACCACATTACAATAAATAATTATGCCAAGAACCTGATTCATGCATCAAACTATTACAAAGGTGTGAAGACCAGTTCCTATTACCAATGCTGCTTTCTTTTCAATTAGTACCAATCGAGGGATTTTCTACCCGAATAAGCACAACACCGACACACCGCTGAGCTCTTTGCTCATTATAAGTCTCTGGAAGTAAAAGGAAGACTCCCAACAGAACGGAGGAACAGGAAGTGGTCAATTAAAAATCAAGATGTTGAGTAAGAAGAAGGTTCAATGAGGTGGATGGCTTAATGGGAGCTTTTAAAGCAGAAAAACTACTAAATGGTACGACTATTGGTTACTGTGTGCATGTTAAACAACCCTTTATGAATAATCAATTAGATCATTAAACTGAAAACAAATCTGTTTGATTTTAAATAAACATATTCAATGGTGAGTAACATGCATCCTAAAACCTAATATGATAATCTCATCACGGAGCGACTAAATGATGAACTAAAAAACAGAATATTTATAATATTAACATCAATTTTGTGATTTGCAAACATTTCCTGTAAAATTAAACTCTATGCGATGACGACAAAAACTCCCGAATAGAGACGTTATATTTAGAAAGCTTTCCCGCTTATGCATTTCTACACCATCTGCCACACAAACAGCAAACAGCCCAGCCTGTAGCATAGTTGGTTTAGTGTCAATACCACATCCATAAAATTGATTCCCACCACGTGTGTGCAGATGATTCCTAGAAAGTTTTTAATCAATTTGTGCAAAAATCTTAACTTGCTTGCACTAAGCATATTCCTCATGAATGTGGTTGAATTTGATTTCGAAAAGCTAAAATTTCTGATCATATGTTCCAAAATCCACATTAAAAGTTTACAATGAAGCTGGAAAATAAGGTCTAAAAAGGAAAGAAAAGTCTCCACTCAAACATTTTGATTCACATTTTTTGTCTTTTATACATTTAACAGAATATTTTGAACAATTTTCTGGACTTTTTCTTACTTTATAGCAGCTTTTGAAGTGAAAAGATTCATACTAGTGTGGCTCCAAAGAAAAGAATGCTGACATTTTTTAACTTTCAAAATAATTCTTAAAAAACAATATTCGGCTTTTTAAACACAAATATTGAACATAGTACGTTTTGACTTTTAACTTGTGTTTTAGGAGTAAAATACAAGTTTTTAAGGAGGAATGA
This sequence comes from Oryzias melastigma, assembly GCF_002922805.2. Lineage (NCBI taxonomy): Eukaryota > Metazoa > Chordata > Actinopteri > Beloniformes > Adrianichthyidae > Oryzias > Oryzias melastigma. The sequence goes on from NC_050519.1 coordinate 12,199,272, forward strand.
AAGTGCAAAAGTCTGAAAAGTGCATGAGGCAAAAATGTTGAGGAAAGTTTTAGATGATCCTGTGGTAATTCTGCCTCCCACATCCACACATTTTATTACTTGCTAGTCACAACCTTTGCCTACAATGACTGAAACGCCAAAACAACAGAAGCTAACAGAAGAACAAAGCCTGTGTGACAGAGGTGTTGTTTGGCTCTGTAAGTGGAATGCTGTGCTGGCCTTCCAAAGGAAATCCTGCCCCCATTAATGAAGCCCTGTTTTTATACAGTAACCAGCAAACACAAGTCAGTCCTATCACACAAACAATGCTGGTGAGGTGAGAGAAACGGTTTGGGGAGTCTGTCGACCTGAAGGCATAAATTTAACAAAATCTAAAAATGCAGAAAGAAACACAACATCTTCTCCAACAGGGGAAAGGAGGAAGTTTCAAAGATGTTTTCTGTGTTGCTACTTTACCATCTGCCTTAGAGCGCCACCAGTGAATTTCTCATTGAACAGAACGCTTATGCAATAATCATAAAAAAGTGAAAAAGTGAAAATTGAAGGTCATGGCTCATGAGAAAACTGGCAACAGAAAAACTCAGCTAGTTCCTGAAGTCTGCCTCTGCCTTACAGAGTCAGTCTGAACAAAAAGCAAAAACGGAGCCGGGTGAGGAGCACAAACCCGGGCGCTGGTGCTGGGAACATTGGGAACGGTTTGATAGCTGCAGTTTACAACCGTTTCCCCTGAATCCCTTGGCCTCCTGTTGTTTTACTGGCACTCTGTGGCATTCCGGTCATACTGCAGGCAGGCACGCTATGGTAGATGGTCACAGGTAAACAAACAACTGTTTCTGCTTCTCTAGGAAGGTAGGAGTAAAAGCTTGCACTTCAAACATAATCCACATTTAAGAGTTCAGGATATTTACTAAATAAGTTATTGTTGATAAAAAAAAACTGCAGAAAAATATAATAAAATAAGTAAATCCATTTTTTTATTGTACTGTATACACAAATAACATTATTTTATTAATAAAGATGCATGGATAATAAAATGTCTAACTGGTAAAAAACTTTGTTACTAAGAAATGAGGCTGAACCTAGTCTAAAATGATTTTGGTGAAAATAAATAAATACATTTAAGCTAAATGGCACCCCAGACTTATGCCATAGTTACAAAAACAAAACATAAAAAAATAAACACAGCTAGCTATTTCACACTTCCAAACATTTCCAGTTGTATGCTCTCAACCCCTCTCTTATATTGACAGTCTCACAGCCAGCCTACTCATAGACTGAGTTCAACCTGGAAAAAAAAACATTTGTTTGTATAAAACAAGAAACCCAAGAGAAAAATATATTTCAATTAGGTGAGGTGAGGCAAAAACTGTAACAAAAAATGCCGGGGGGAAAAAAATTCTAACTTTTGCACATTTAATTATTTTATTATAATTGCACAAAAAAATAAGTTTGTAACCTTGAATTCTATTAAATTAAGTAAATAAAGCAGCAACATTGATAATATACTACTCATAAAAATTAAAGGAGCACTTTAAAGAAACATTAGATACATCAGATCTCAATATGAAGTTGGATACCTATACAAATAACAACAGGACAGTGTCTTAGGAACAAAAGGATGCCAAGTATTTTAATGGAAATAAAAGTTTTCAGCTACAGACACCATAAAATCAGAGTGAAATGAAGATGTGGCAGGCTAGTCCATTTCTTCCAAAACTTAATTTCTGCAACTCAAAATGCTTTTCAGTATCTTGTGTGGCCCCCATGAGCTTGTATGCATGCTTGGCAACGTCGCGACATGCTCCTAATGAGACGACGGATGGTGTCTTGTGGCGTTTCCTCTCAGATCTGTGTGAGGGCATCCCTGAGCTGTTGTACAGTCTGAGGAGCAACCTGGCGGCGCCTAATGGACCTAATCATAATGTCCCAGAGATGTTCTATTACGTTTAAGTCAGGGGATCGTGAAGGCCATTCAATTGTTTCATCCTTCATCCTCCAGGTGCTGCCTGCATACTCATGCCACGTGAGGCCGGGCATTGTCGTGGATTAGGAGGAAACCAGGACCTACTGCACCAGCGTGGGGTCTGACAATGGGTTCAAGGATTTCATCTGGATACCTTATGGCAGTCAGAGCACCATTTCCTAGGCAGTAGAGGTCTGTGCGTCCCTCCATGGATATGCCTCCCCAGACCATCACTGACCCACCACCAAACCTGTCATGTTGAACGACGTTGCAAGCAGCATAACGTTCTCCTCATATTCTCCAGACTCTTTCACGTCTATCACAGGTGCTCAGGGTGAACCTGCTCTCGTCTGTGAAAAGTACAGGGCGCCAGTGGCGGACTTGCCAATTCTGGTGTTCTTGAGCAAATGCCAGTTGAGCTCCACGGTGCTGGGCAGTGAGCACAGGGCTTACTACAGGACGTCCGCCCCTCAGGCCACCTTCATGAAGTCTGTTCCTGATTGGCCCTCTGGAGGTCATTCTGTAGGGTACGAGCAGTGCTCAGCCTGTTCCGCCTTGCACAAAGGAGCAGGTATCGGTCCTGCTGAGGGGTTGAGGACCTTCTACGGCCCTGTCCAGCTCTCTGAGAATAACCACCAGTCTCCTGAAATCTCCTTCATGTTCTGGAGATTGTGCTGGGAGACACATTAAACCTTCTTGCTGCAGCACATGTGGATGTGACATCCTGGAGAAGTTGGACAACCTGTGCAACTTCTGTAGGGTTAAGGAATCATCTCATACTGCCAGTAGAGATAATTACACAAGCCAAAATCAGCAACAGAAAAAAAAAAGAAAAAAAAAATCAAGACAGGGGAAACTTGAAATGACCTCCACATGTAACACCAGTCCTGTTTTGAGGGTTTTCTAATTGTTGCCACTGAAGTGCACCTGTTGTTCTTTCCATGAACACCAATAGAGCTGAAATTGATTAACGAGGCCCTCAGCTGCTTAACCAACAAGAAAATTGTCAGACAGGTTTAATTCAATTCATGCCAGGCCCAATAAAAAAAGTGTTCCTTTAATTTTTGTGATCAGTGTATTTTACCCATTTTCTCCTATGGGTTGAGGGCTGATTAGCGATAACACAGTTCAACCCACAATTTACCTTTAGCAGAACGCATTCTAACAGATACAAATAAACTAAACTATTGCATAAAACACAGTAACTATTGCAGGAACTAACGGCAAAGAGACAAAAGCTTTTTACAGGAACAGTAATAAACGATCAGTTTGACTGTGAATAGATCAGCATCAGTACACAAAAAGACAGAATAAGAAGTATTCTAAAAATATAAATACATTAATGGTATAAAAGGCTCAGGAAGAATGTATTTACTCAGCAAAGGTAATTATTTTACTTCTCCTTCCTAATGCACATTTTACATAACATGTTTGAACGCCTTGAAAAGGAAAAACAATGTGACTCAGGATCAATCTGATTCATCTGTATGTCTGAACTCTTTACAATATTCCATGCAAATGCAGACAAAGCCACGAGTAATTTGTTGTTCAGGTGCTTTTCCTTCAACTTAAAATGGTACAAAGCCTCAATGAGAAAAAATATCAGGAAAACATAAGTAGTTAGGGTTTGTAGATATGCTAGCTTGCCTGGTTTGTTCTAGTTGCTGCAATATTTTACATATTTCTATTGCAGACATCTTTGAGAATTTAAAAATGAGTTAATAAAATTGCATTTAATCTCATGTGAATCATTCTGCAGTTCCTTTAACATGCCCTTACCAGCTGAAGTTTAACCCAGTTTATGTTGATCCCAGTATACCAACTATAGTCATTTCTAAATCTGGCCAATGAAAAGTATTATTTTTAGAGTGGGCATATGATGTTGATGAGACAAAGTAGAGTGTGACAGGAAGCAACTTGGTGTGAGTTATGTGAAAAAAGTCAATTATGTTTCTTTTATTCAGGCCTTCAAATGGGATTGAAAGTCACACGGAATTGTGGGTAATAAATAAAAACGGATACATTTATAAATCCTGCCCAAAATGAACTAAATCCAAATATTTCTTTAATTTTAACATAATTTGAGCTCGCCTGTTGCCTGCTGTGAACAAGGATAAATAAACACCATATGGTTTAAACACAACACTGGCGTGTTTCTGCTATCAAAAATAATGGGCCAATTTCTCCATTTGGAGGTCCTACTCCCTATTTTTTCCACACCTCCACCATCCCCTATTACCCTGCAAGCATCTGTGCACTCACTATGATCAAAACACTGTTCCTACCATGTCTCAGCCCAAATGAGAGGAAATGAGCGCCGTGTCTGCTCCACTGCAGCATGATGATGCCGTCATTAGCGAAGCACAGGGGGTGCTAATGTTTGTAAGCTCAGGGGGGATGAGTCAAAATGGCCTCTGAACCGTAGTGGGCGGCAAGTAGGTAAGTCGAGGCAGCCAACAGTCGATTCTTCTGTACCTGGAGGCTTTTACAGGGCCCACGAACAGCCTAAATGCATGTACAAAACAAGGGCTTACAGTCCCATGACGAATAAGACACAAAACCAAAATTAATTCAGCTCTGTTCATGATTTAACTCACCACTAAGAGAGGATTAGCAAAGACCTCAAGCACAGGTAGATTAACACAAAACACTTTTAAATCAGTGGGATCAAACTGGATTAAACTTACATTAACGACCCACTCCGATGAAAATCATGTTTTTGGTGTTTTTAACATGTTCTTGTGATATTTTCTGATGATAGAGGAGATATATAACGAAAATTAAGCTTAAAATTGCATTTCGGGGTATGCCTTTTTGTTGTGAATTGTTGTGCAGACGCAAAAATGGCGTAAGACAAAGCTTGCAGTTGTGACATTGAAGCTACGACGGCAAACCACTAGGTCCCTGCTCCAATCCATTTTGATGTATCCACTTGTAGACGAGTACATCCATGTACGTCTTTGTTTTCCTTGCCTGAGCTGGAATCTGGCTCAAAACTGTACAGCTCCAATATTGCTCGCCATTTTTATTGCACCGCTGATGTTAGGTTGGGGTTATGAGGGGCCATAAGCTAGTGGGAGAGCATGTAAACATTTGGGAAGGGGTGGGCTTACTCTATGCCAAGAGTCCCACCAACAACTCAGAGGTAATTTTTAATGAACTACTGCCGCTCTGCAGAAAACTTTTTTTTAAAAATTATTATTATTTGGTTAAGAATGCGAGTGAACCTAAATTAACTTTTTGCTCTTCAATCATAACATATCTTGCTTGGGTGATTTTTTGATGATTTTATTAGTTATTAATTTGCACAAAAAAAGCACATTCTAAAGAACACACTGTCCTTCTCACTAGGTTTTGTGAACAAAGTCCGATCCAGACAGGCACAACAATTTTAAAATAAATATAATTTACGAAACACTGTTTTTGAGAAGTTGCAACACCTTATCCTTCCATTTACCAAAACATATACTGGACCAAATAATGGGTCCAGCAGTTGAAAAGGAGAATCCCAGGCTTACCCTTTAGGTCTTTTGAGGGAAAAACGCAGAGGCGTTCGCTGCCAGCCTAGAGATATAATCTGTCTGGTGAGTGGTGGGTCTGTCCCAAAGCCTTTTCCTGGTGGGAAATGTCTGAAACACCTTCTGTGGGTGGCAGACAGTATGCACGTTGTCCTAAGCCATAATTAAACTTATATCAAATGGGTTCTGTTAATGAAAGCCAGCAGTAACCACTTAAAAAATCATGAATGTTCGAGCTCCGTATCTAAGCTTAATACTTCAGCCCAATTTTCTAGCATTTACATTCCAAAACTGGCACATAATGTTCTAAATGTATAACAGTCATAGAAAACATAGTAAGCTTCTGCTTAAGCTTGTTAGCTTGGGAAAATATTTTTTTTTATTGTCCAAAGATATTTATATCATAAAAATGATTGATATAATATAATCTAAGTAGCTATACTTGGATCACAAAACCTCACAAGACAGGACAAAGTCAGAAGTCCCTAATGATCCATGTCCTCTTCTTCACACATTCATTAGTTTGCTCTTTCTGACATTGAACATGGCATTAAATTCAATGCCAGGTTTAATACAGACCTTCAGCAACTGCTGGAGACCAGAAAGCCAAGGACTAAATACCACCAAGTCATCAGCATAAAGTAGATGATTAATGATCCTGTCTCCGACCACACCGCATTCAGTTTTCCGGATCGTCCGTGAACAAGATAAGGAGGAAAGGGGAGAGTAACCGCCTCTGATGAACTCCATCTCACAAATGCCAACACTTCACAGTCATAGAGTGAAGAGATAACCAATAAACCACAAGTCAGATTTTAAAAAAAATGGAGGGTCCTTTCTTCTCTTTGCTTAAAGAAACATTTTTTATATAACTGATGTGGTTAAATGCCTGGGAGCTTCTAATGCAGGACATAAAAATAGAAATTCCCCTTATTGTACTAATACAATATTGGTCTCAGGACAAAGGTACATAAATCAGTGAAGTGAAGTGCAAATAAATTGCTCTAATGTGCAAAACAAAACTCTCTTCATTCCTTATGACTGTAGTCCCCATCCTTTTTCTGACCACAGTCCGATTTAATGTCAAATGGACCAACTTGTACGAAGGCTAAAGTGGACGTTCAATTATTTTTTTCTCAGCTTTAAGTTTTCCTTAACTTTTGAGGGTAAAGATTATCTCCATCCTCTGTAAAAAAAAAAAATAAAATAAAAATAAATAAATCTCCAGCTGGTTTAAACTGTATTTGTACACTGTATTTTGTGCAGGAACCATTAAAAAGTTATGTAGATTTTTCCTGTCAAACTGGAAGCCAAAAAAATTTTTTTTTTTTTAAATCAAGACACCAACCTTAGCCTCATCTGACTTTGAAGCTGCAACGACTAAATACAAAAAAAACGCCACTAAGACTGTTATTTTCTAAATATAATAACATGAATCCACCATTTGAGCAACTTTATTGGCAGCATCCTTGTATCATTAAACAGCCAGTTGCTGAATATTATGCATCATTATTATGGGGTGTGGAAACAACTGTTTCAATAAACCCACAATTCAGGTAAAGACTCGTGGTTTTTGTTTACACCTTTTTTCCATTGAAGTCAAAGGATCTTCTATTTCCTCACTGGCTCTTTTCTATGAAAATAAACTTTCCAATTTTTTTTTTTTTTTAAACAATGTTATCTTGGGAATCCAGTAATTCTCCAAAATAAAACTTCCTTCAGAGTCAGACTATAAATAAAACACAAAATATATAGATTGTGTTTTCTCTCTGCACCCCAGTACCAACTGTCCATGGACTGGTACCGGTCAGCAGCCCGGTGGTTGGGGACCACTGCCATAAGATATTACATTAGCCAATTCAATGGGTCTATAGTTGCAGTGGTGTTAATTCTGAACGTTTTATTCTTAATGACAGGAACCAGCAGAACAGGGAGCTAGCAAGCTGTCAGGTGGCGTGCCATGGATAAAACCCAAACTGAGCAGGGGTATAAGCTCCGTGCTTGCAAACTAAGGTGTTCAGCAGTAATACAATCCACACCGCAAGACTTGTTATCAGCCAGTGCCTGGACTGAATCAAAGATCTCAGAGGGACGCATGATTGCAGCTTTATTACATTCAACTTTACCAATTTCAAAACCATTCCCTTTCATACAATTGAAAAGCTCTTTATATTGCTTCTACCATAGCCAGATTATATCAGCAGAGCTGCACATCCCATCAATAGAAGCTGGCAGGAGGGTATTATAGCTATAAATGGCTCTAACTACATTACAAAAATCATTAACACAATTATTTTGGAGCTTTTTTTAACCAGTAAATCAGACCTCAGAGAATGTGTGTTCTTTTATTATACGATGCAGAGCATATTTAAAACGACCTTTTGTGTTGTTTTATATTTAAACGATGGTCTCCTCTCAATCCTTACTACGGAGATCATTCACATTTCGATTCTAACTTGGTCTCAGATTTGTTACTTTGTCATCTCCAGCCCCTCTATTACTTCCGTCTAGTAGAGAGTCAGTGGAAGAGGAAAGAGACTCCAAAATGCCATCATACATCTGGTGCAGATCACAGTCATAGACGGACTAGACCGATCTATTTTCTTGACTTTAAGCCCCGATCATCAGGCAGCAAAGGAAGGTGATTCGCATTCAAGGAGATGGACAAAGGCCATATACTAGTGGACAGAGAAAATCCAGATGCTTTTCCATTCCCAGCTCCACTTAAGATAATCACATGCACTTACAGGCACTTAAAGCCAATACGGAAAAGCTCACCTCAGATAAAAACATCCGCAGAGGAGGAACGCCATTACATCAACACCTCAACATACTTCTTATTAAGCTGAGGCCATTTGATGCTATGAGATTTTTCAAAACAGAGAGTGTAACAATTCAGATTGATATCATGCGTTTTCAAAAACTCCAAAAGGAAAATAAAATCATCTACAGCTGAGGTTTTTCACCTGCAGCACCAGATACAAATAGTAGCAGACTTGCCATTTTGAACCAATGTGTTTCAGTAAAAAGTTTGGCTTTTATTTCCAACATGCAAGGCTATTTAAAGATAACTCTTTTCATGCTTGAAATTAAATTGTCACGTCTCTAAAGTTGCAAAGTGCTCGGTGTCCTTGCACATTCAAGATGCTTAAATGCACAGCAGAACAGAAGTGTTAGCACAGCAGCCTTGTGACTGGATGATGATGGCTGGCCTGGTTTCAGTTGCTCTGTAGTAATGACACCGTGTGCCCTTGTGCTTTGAAAAAGGACACTTAAAATAACACAATTTAACAGCGCCCCATTTCATCTACTTTAGGCTAATGTTAGATTTAGCTGTAACAGCAGTTCCTGAGCAACAGTTATGAGCTGCAATCGATCCCAAATGTTGCTCTAATTTCACGTAATTGTTTGCTGATTTATTTCGTTTTTTTGCAATGAAGGCAGCTTTTGTGAGTCTTTCTTAAAATAGTTCATGTGGTGAATACTGTGAATGTTTCCTGCCACCGAGGTGGTTTTTTTTTGCAGTCAACACTCAATAGCACTTTGGAGTTGAAGGTCCTCTATTCTCCCTGGAAAAAAAAACATGTCGTTCTTCTCAAAAAGTAAGCACTTCTGTTAATGGTTATATTTTATTCTGAAAGAATGATGTGAAAATGATTACAAAAAGCGTAGGATGAAAGGACAGAAGTGATCAAGTACATTTACTTTCCGCCTGAAATCTTCCACCAACCAAAAATGACTAACAATGGTATCTCCATCAAGTACAGAGATTTATTTTACTTCAACCAAGTCTGAGATGTGTGCTTTCTGATTTAAATGTAGTATTGCTATTTTGTGAGAACATTCAGGCTAAAAGAACAACATTTACCATCAAGTGATTATGTTAAATAACAGGTTTTTGCTTTTTTATGACATTCTAAAATGAAAATGAGCTTCAGCTACAACATTTTACATTGAAACAAGAGCAACGCATCAACATTCTATTGTGTTTAATGATAGCAAATCAGCTTTTAAAGACCCACTACAATGCAAATTGTTTTTTTGGGTGTTTTTAACATGTTATTGTGGCATTTTTCTTATGACTTAGAAAATAAAGCTTAAAATCTGCATTTCTGAGTGCATGCATCCACTTGTAGACAAATAGATCCAGCTACATATTCGACATCTGACTCAAAACTGTACAGATGAAAGCTTCAAGAACGCTTGCCATTTTTTTTGCACCTGAAATTTTATATGGCTGGTGTGATGGGCTGTAAGCTAGTGGGAACGTGTGTAAACAAAGGGATGATGAAAAGTCAGGGAAGACTTACTCAGCAGAAAAAAATGCCCTAAAAATGACACTGTTTTTTTTTTTTTTATTTCGCCTTAAAAAAAGTATAATTATAATTAAAAGATCACTGGTGCACTTATTAAAGAGATCAAAAGATGATTTGAGTGGGACTTTAAAGAGATTTGCAACTATAGAAGTTAAATCAAGCCATAAAATCATTCATCATTTATTAAAGAGTAATTTTTTGCACCAGTCTGTATATTAACTAATTTTCATATTTTTTTTCCTCAAAACATTAAAGTAATTAGAAGTCTGAGCTTTAAACAAAAATAAGTACTCATCACAGTATTTATTCCAGAGAAACATGACTAAGTCACATTGAGACTTTAAGCCAAAAAGTCATCAAATCAGTTCTTTAAAACAAAATGAATAATTTCCCTCTTTTTCACTGTTAAAAAGTATTTTTTGGATGACTGATTGCAGCTTAAAATTTGTTAAAATTAATACTGTAATAGTACTAAGTTCAGTGCATGTGTTCAATACAACTTAGATGTTACTGTCAGACTAAGCAGATTTTTCTGTGAAAAAAATTAAGCGATCATGAGTGAAAGTACATTAAAAAGCTGCTGAACGTTAAAGCCATAAACTATTTCAGTCACCTTGCAGCTGCAGACTGACTTAATATTTTTCAGTTTTGTAACCAACACTTTAATATTGGGAACATCTCCCAGCAGTCAAGCTTTCAACGACCGTGTCTGCAGGTAAGAGAGTCGAACTTGCTGTTCTAGAAGATGAGCAGCCCTTCATCTCACCTGCCTCTGGGAAATATCCAACACCGCAGAATGGATTTTTTTAAAAATGAAAAGGTGTTTTACTTCTAAAACAACAATACAAACTCTATTATGGTTAAATAAAATGTGAAAATGGCTACCGATTCTTGGGTATGGTGTGCAGCCCTCCAGAATCTGCAGCGTCTCATTTCAACTTCACTCGCCACAAATGTAAACACTTTGACAGACGACAACCACAACTCTTTACATTATCCTTGCAGTCTTTCAGCGAAGGTGCAGATGCCAACCCCTCCTTTCACACATTTAACTGTAGAAGTCCCATTTGTTGTCACACATCGAGGTGTTTGAAATTTGTTCTCCGTTTTTGACTCATCCTCTGGTGGAGCGGTGAGCCGCAATCAGGAAACCAAAGAGTGGTTTTGATGCAAGATGCCAAAAGGGCACGGAGGGTTTTTTTTGGTGCTATCTGACTGTAGAAAGGAACCATAACCTCAAATAGCAGCAGAGCCTACTGATTGAACCACTAAGTTCAATTGAATTATTCTGTTTAAATGTTGGCAAAACTCAAAATGTATGGAGAATAACAAAAAATTGTAAGGAGAATGGACCACTAAATAAATGACAGACAGGTGGCGTTCCCTTCAAACAGACAGCAGGTTTACCATCCGAAAATAATGACAAGAAATGGGAGGAAGTGAAGGCGTCAAATCGTTGCGACTTCTCGCCCACGCATCTGACAAAACCACCGAAAACAGGGCAAAAATAAATGACTCCAGAATCCACGGTCTGAGCCGAGACTGCGAGGGTAAGGGAGAGGAGTGACACAGAGATAGAAGCTGCCTGCTGTACTAATTTCACTCCAATTACAAGATGTACACAAACCACATTCGTGTGTCTCAAAGAATACCAGAAGCTGCCATTTTCAGTACATTCTGGGTACAAAAGTGACAAAAACTGGACATGAAGTCCCGCTACGCATGAATAAAACTGCCAGATGTCCAGAGCATCTCATCTGTGTCCTATTATTTGCTTTAGCAAAGATTACTTGTTCCGATGAGCTAATACAGTCTGAATGTGTTGTAGAGGAGGATGAACCCTCCCTGACCCAGTTACTAAGCTGTTATTGTGCAAAGAGAACAAAGAGTAGCAGATGTCAATAGTATAAAAGAGTTATCAGGAATGAGACAAGTAATATAGAGCAGCAACATCACCTGCCGACATGAAGCATCATAGATGCAGCACTCACACACCTGCACAGGTTCTTTGGTCAGACAGATCACACTGAGGTCACTTTAAATGTTGAGTCATGGGCAGTAACATGCTATTAGTGGACTGGCTGTTTGTGTGAGGGGACCTTTTGACTACTTAAAGAGGGAAAACAGTAAATATTTTCACTATGCAATTAGGTAACAGTTTTAAATGTCTTCAAATGTCATAACTAAGTCATTTGATGCTTACCTTCAAAATAAAATACCCTGGATGTGGATGCATATGATGATGATGTTAGATTTGTTTATTTTCATTAAAAAAAATTAGGATTTCAAGAAAATTAATTAAAAATTAGCATGTGAGTTAATATAAATTACAGAATGAATAATAAAAATTTATTCTTTAAAGAGCAGTTGCTGAAGCAGAAACCATTTCCTTAAAGTTTCATTTAATTTGTTTTGCCAGGAGATGCAGTAGCTTCTAAAGATAGGTTATGTTTACCTGCTGATTCACCAGTGTTGATCCAGTCTGGGTTTGCAATGCTGGCTATTGCAAAGATGTCTGCAGCCAGGAAGAGGCACCCTGAAATGATCGTGAGTTTATCCATCCCTCTTCCAGCTGCTAAACCCCGAGGAAAGACGTGGGAGCGCGGTGGTCGTTATCCGAGTGCGACCACGGGTGTTGAAAGGTTCAGGGTGGGCTGTTATCAGTCTAACCTCGCCCCCCTCAAGAGGATCCTGCTCTCGTGCTTCTGTGCATTTTGGAGCAAAGCTAGCCCATTCGCGTCGAGGCTCCAGTTGGGCACACAAAAGCGTCACATCTCTGTTGCAGTCCGGTGCGGCGAAAACAAAAGCAGACTCGGTGCTCAGGCCTTGAAGTGCTTGTGGTGTCTGTCGGATCCGCTTAGCAGCCGCCGCCGCTGCAGCAGCATCGGGTACGGCTGCTGCTAGCAGACAGTTAGCTAGCTATTTCCCAGATTCGGGCTCGGTGTGCCGAGATGCGGCCCAGCGGCTGCTAGACGGCCGAGACCGCAACTGCGCGAGCATTTCAGGTACAATGTCACACCAACTGACTTCCAGAAAAAATAAAGCAACGCAAACGCCGCTCACTTAAAAAAAATCCCAATTTAAGGTGAAGGTTTACGGTTATCCATCAGGAAAACGAGAACCCATCACCCCGTCTTGTTTACTCGAGCTGGTTCTCCTCCGCTGAAATAGCATCTGGTACTTTTAGTCCCGTTAGCCAGCAGCTCTTCCCTCCTCTTCCCCGGTTTCGGACCGCAGACGGGCTGTAGCTTTCCTCTTTGCTGCTGTGAGTTAGGGATCAGTCTGAGAACTCCAAAGCTCCCACTGGACAACAAAACAGTTGTTGGGATGCTTTTCCACTTGTGTGACCACCGTTAGCTCAACCTTCCTTTCTGCCAAATGACATCAAGCGAACACCCCCAAGCTGCCTCAAACACACACACAGAGAGCCCAATATGTTCACGTTCAGGGGAGGGGGGCGGCATACTGACTTCTCGCGATACTCTTCAAAAAGGGGGGTCTCTTGTTCAAGGGTCCTCCTGTTTTAGTCTTTTGGTGCATCACTTTTGAAGAAATATGACAAAAATAAACAAGATAAACATTGTAGGATTATTAAGGTAGTCTTATTTTATTAAGGTTAATCTTAAATTAGATTAGTTTATTGCTTGTACACATAAATAAAAACCAAAAATTATATAAAAGCAGCAAGTGCAAACATTTTTAGAATATAAACATTTTTTACAAAGTGTACATATTATAAGGATATAGAAAGGATTAATAATTATGAGTAAATGCATAGACACAGAAAACGTTTTATCATATAAAAACAAGAACTGTGAGTAACTTATAAAGAAATGTTAATCGTGATTTCTAGGTTTAAGTACTTGCGAGATCAAAAAAGTGAAGAGAGTAGTGGTGTTATGACTCATTTAAGCAACGATTCGATTCATATCATAATTTGTGGTTGCTGATCCGATTCATAGTCAATATTGGTTCATATCAAATGACCTGATTCTTAAAATTAATCCAGGAAATTCTAAGCCAAATTTTCACTGAGTGTGACTCAGATAAATACCTGGTACTGAACAGTGTAGGTGAAGTTTTCCAGATTCATTGTGCGTCTTGCAAGAAAATCAAGTGTTAATCAAATATGTGTACGAACAAACAAGAATTAATGTAAAATCCATTCGTGTTTTTGTTTTCTAAAGTTCATCCCACTCTATTATGCATAAGCATTATTAGAACATGATACCATCTGTGCAAAATTTAAAGTGTTTCTACACATTAGACTGTAATGATACTTGATCATTTTTTGCTGCCATCACACGTCTTGTCCGCTGGGATGGAAAATTGTTGTTCTCACGTTGTTGTGAAATAAACCTACCATATTTTAATCCAAATTATATTTTCAAACATCGATTTTAATCGATTTATTTCATTTTGAAATGATTTTATGATACAAGTTGATGAACACGTTGCCTCAAACAGATCGATTTTGGTTGGATCGTAGGAATAGAAATGGATTCATCAGTAAAATTGATTTATCGCTGCAAATTTTAATTTTTTAAATGTATTTTAAATTAATATCTCTATATCTGTATCTTCATATCTTTTTTTTTTTTCAAAAGAGCTCTTTTTTCTATGTAGACTATTCACAATGTAGGTTGAAAACTTCTGTGAAGTAAAATTATAACATTTGTCAACTTGATCCTTGAAAAACATAATTCCTGTGGGTCCTCTAAATCCCTAAAAGCTGTATTGTTCTTGAAAGGCAGATTTTCATGCAGAGACAAAAACATTTATTTCTTATCATTTTTTTTTCATATATCAATTTAAATAAAATGATCAGCTTTTTATTGTAGACTTTAAGCTAATGTGTTGTGCTTTTAATTTACATTTTCACAACTTTGAAAAAAAAAATATTAACATTCACAATTGAAATATTCAGTTCCATCTTAAGATTCAAAACCTACTCTTATAGTCAGGATGTGATTCTATCTTAAAATGATGCAGTACTGATTGAAGGCAACATCTACTACAAACCACAGCGCATTTAAGAAAATATTTGGACCACCATTTATTTTCTATATAAACTGAATACAATTTCCAACATAGTTGTAATAGTATCTCAAATAGTTTGATGACCAAACAGGTCATAAATAAACCCAGAATAAAAAGCATTAGTGTACAATCCAGAAGTTGCCAACTTTTGGCTCCCCCTACTGGTTGACAGAAATTGTTTTATCCTCTCACCAAATAACTTTTATGAAGCAAAAAAAAAAAACAAAAAAAAAACAGATGCTACTGAGTGTAGTTTGGAATCAGTTATTTAATGCAGAGCAGTTCTCATCATTTATCAAACTAAAACTTGATACAGAATTCAAGAGTCATCGGGTTTACTGTTATTTTACATTGATAGACACGTAAATCAACAAAAAACCCAGAAGACAAACTTTATTATAATTCTGTGGCTCTCTGTGTGTGCACAAACGGGAAGACAAGTAAATAATTACTGACATTTAGTGATTTACTGCAAAATGTTGCAGCTTTTGAGTTGTCTCACTTTGGAAATCTTTGGACATAACAAGCCAGAGATAAAAGAGATTGTTCATGAAGTTTTGGATTTTCATATTTCATCCACGAAAGGTGTGTTAGTGAGGTGTCCACTTGCTGCCATCGTCTTTGTTCCGTCTACAAACTTTTTAGCAGCCTGCAAAAACAAAAAAAAACAATTATTTCCTTAAAGATTTAAAAGGTAAAGATTAGTCTCTTCTGTAGCTCCAAATGATAACTTATTGTTTTATTTTTTAGCAAAAATATGTATTTAATATTATTGGCTAATTGCATAAAATCTTTCAATACTTAGATTATCAGTCAGTTTTGTTTTGTTTTTGCTCACAAACTACAAAAGCGGTTAGATAAGCTTTGCAATTGTTCTGTGACAAGCAAAAAAAGGTACTGATCCCTGAAAAGTATTTTTAAACCTCTATTCATTGCTTTAAAGAAGTCAGGGACACGCTCTGATAATGTGTGAGAAAAGGTACTGCAATTTTTCTTTTTTTCCTCTTTGCCTTTTCTGCAGGTAATTGCTTTCCGGTAGCGTTGCCATGACAACAAAGCTATGATCACATGAGGCAGCGGAGGCGTCAAAAACAAACAAAAAAAATCACTACTCTGTAATGTTGGTATTTTTCTCAGATTTTTGAATGTATTTTTTCTTGAACAATGCACCCACACAAAACATTTGTTTCCTAAACACAAATGGACATGGTCAAAGATATAGAATTTAACCCGAGTTATTGTACATTTTACAAACAATTTGAGTAAAACAACAGCTCCAAGCATAAAAGACAGATCTGTAAATAAACGATGAACACATACATTCTCAATAGGAACCTACCTGGACTACAGCGTCTTGGCTGACTGCTTCTATAGCCTGGAGGACGGCGTCAGGAGCCTGGTATGCTGCGCTGGTCAGAACCTGAGTGCCGACTTCCTCCATCAATCCATCAGAGCCTTCGATCGACATAAGATACTCTGCTTTCACCTGATTTCTGAGACGGAAAGTTAAGTATAAACACAGTCATAAAAAAAAATTCTTGGAGAAGCAGCTCGGACGTGAGTGGACTCACTTTGCTCTAGTGATGTCAGCTGCTGACAAATTTCCCTGTGCTACACCTTTCACTTGACTCAAAGCAGCTTTGATCACCTGCACACAGAAATACAACGAAGGTGAGTTGATGCTCTTGAACATTAAGTGATGAAGAACAAATGAGACTTTACCTCTCCTGCAGAGTCAGCCTGTGAAATGGTATAGACGCCAAACAGGCCAGAGTCAGAGTATGAGGCATTGAAGGCGGTGGCCTGAACACAATTACAGATAAATATATTTTTTTCTCTTTGTATTTGTGGATATATTTTGATAACATGATGACACAAAAAAAGTGGGCTCTACAGTTCTGGGCCTTACATCAAATGGCTTTGTTGTAGCTTTGGCAATACCCTGGCTCAGTTTACTGGTGATGCTGGACCCCCTCTTCACATGGGGTCCTGCTCCCAGGATCCTTTGCAGCACACTGAAGGCATTAGCCTCGGGACTGCCTATCACCCCACCTTCACTGACGATCAGCGCGTGCACCAGGTCGTCGTTGTTCTGCACTCTAAGCTCACCTATACACACACAGAAATAAACAATAAAGCAGCGATAAATCTGAAGAGCGTAGTCGTGACGTTTAGTCTGTTTTTACCTCCACGATACAAAGCTTTAGCCACAGGCGCTCCGGCTCCACCGCGGACACTCAGGAGACCCTCAGCCACTTGCCTAAGGTTAGAGTGATTTACGCCTGAATAGATTAAAAAGGGGACAATTTAGATAACTCAACCAATCAAGAATGGAAAACTACAAGGAAAATAGATTAAACCAACTGCAATACACTAAGACAAAACATCACTCACCGAGTCCTACTAAAGCCATTCGGCCAGTGGTGAAATGATCACCAACAAATGACTGTAGCTAAAGGGAAGGATAACAGAGGTGCTTAGGAGCTGTGAATAATCACTGAAACAACTATCTGTGGACATTTTACTGGGTAAAGACATTTATATCCTAATATTCTTCTACCAGCTTAAAGGAGAAATGACCTCCACTCTATAACACATTGCACAAGAAAAATAAAATACCTGTTCAGATGAGATCCGACCGACCATGTAATCAGGGCAGTACAGGGAGTTGGAGAGGGCGTTTTTGTATGCTGCTTCGTGCAACTTTTCAATTACACCTTCAGGAGAAAATTAACAAATAACTTGACCCTTAGATAATAGGAGAGATTTCCTCTTTGATAAGATGTCATTAATCTTATAGCTGAAAGAAAGCTTTTAAAAATTAGCAAACGAATGCTACAAAATGCCAGAAAACTTATCACATCTTCTTTAAAAACACAGATTTTACTGTTGTATTGCTTTATGTTACAGACTGTTCTCACCGATCTGAGGACACTGCTGAGCCAGAGCCTTGTCAATAATCACTCTGGATATCAGGTCTTGTACCTCCCATGGCCGGAACTCCTGAGCTGCTGTCACATTGAGTAGAAACTCCAACAGAGAATCTCTAAAATCAAAAGTAAAGACATAATTTAACTTAGTACGACAATGAAAGTCAATTAAGAAAAAGAAATTGTTTACTCCAACTTACAAGTCATCTCTTAGGCAATCTGCGGTGTAGATCATGGCCTCTCGAGATGTTTTCACACTAGAAAAAGAAGTTATACACTCTATTTCTAACACAAGCAGAATGAATGGACAGAAACTGAATTTACTGACCTCAGGCTTCCCCCCATTGCTTCAACCCCACGACAGATCTTGAATGCAGATGCTCCCTTTGTTGTCTACAAATAAAACAAAATAAAAACTTAAGACAGGCTGAGAATAGAACTATCTCTAACAAATGAAACAAATAGATCTTGATTTAAAAAAAAACTAATTTATCATATTAAATAGACTTTACTTTGAAAAAGCTGTTTTGATTTTCTATTTCATCTATTTTCTAACTTTTTCAATGGAAAAATAACCAATCTTCAAAGTTTAAGCTTTCACAATTAACTAGTTATGTGGAAACTGCTTCTCTTAATCAAACAAATTTGTTTTTGGGGATAGAAATTTAGCAATTATACAAGTATATTATTAACTAGCTCATCAAAATTTAAACAATGTTTAAAAATCCTCTTTAATTGAGGACAGGATATTTACAACCCAAAAAGATGGTGCTAACTTTAACATTTATGTTTACAGAAGTTGTATTATCTGCAAACTTGAGTAAAGGAAAATATAACAAACTGTGCAAAAAAATTTAATTTGATGTAATGATGGGTTTTCACCACTATAATGCGCAGGTTTGGAGGCTGGTCTTATATGTCATGAGTTTAAATATTGTGAGATGTTGCAAGTTATTTGCTGAGATACTGTAAATGCTTTTTGTAAATGTTTGTTCCTAAAAAATGAGTTATCTTGTCTGTCACTTTTTTCTTTGAGGTGGTGATGCTGCAAAGCTCAACAAAGCAGGTTTTGACTATTTAGAAAGTCTTGAATTTGCATTAAAATAATAACAAAGGATTTATTTCAAAAGGCTGAAATTCCAAGTGTTTTTTTAGGATGTATCTTTTAAAAATGAATAATTTAAGATCCATGAAATTCCTTCTCCCTTGAAGATATCACACAATCTCATGCACATATTACCAGGTTGGCTGCCAGTCGCAACACATGAGAAACACCTTGGTTTTCTGCAGTCTCATAGCGACTCCCAGCTTTCACAAACACTCCGACACTGGAAACAGGAGAGTAGTTTTCTATTGATGCTATCACCAAACCATTTAGGAGTTTTGACACCTGAAAGAGCAAAAGAAAACTATTTAAATCCAACATACTCAGATTGTTCATAGTATAATACAAAATAGTGCTGGCCAGAATTAACCATTTGTGCATTTTAGACAACTACACAAACCTGGACATCTTGTGGAGGGAGAGGTGCAGCTTTGGAGGGTTTTATGCTTTCTAACGGCTCAGTAAGAGCTTCCCTTCGTCTAGCAGCAGCATAGCAGCGTTTCTGTGAGGAGCAGTGGCATCATATTAAATACAGCAATTTGAGTTTTGTATTTTTGTTGACACATACAAGAAAACAAGTAAAAAAATGAAAAACCTTTCCAAACACATCCGCAAATACACATCTATAACAAATTAGACGTGGTTCAGATTATGATGAAATATTGTGAGCTGATTGTATTCCCTTTTTAAAATGTAAATATTAACATAAGTACATGGCAGAGTGATTTTCTTTTGTTTTTTGTTTTAAAAAGAGGCGTTTGTAAAATCTAATGAATTAAATAGACACAAAATCGAGAAAATGAAAACCAAAATAATTTACTTTAGCTACTATGGTAATAAAATATGTATTTGACATAAACTACCCAAAGCAAAAAGTAGTCTGTGTAAGTGAACTAAAAATATACTTAGTCTATGCTAAAAGTGAGGCAGTATACTTGAAGTTTACTTGTTTATATTGTTGTAAACTTAATTAGTCTGACGAAGTATTCAGTTAATATACTTCATACACTACACTTACATGGTCTATACAGAATTTGCTACACTTATATTCAAGTATAATAAAATAAACGTAAAGTGTACTACTTGTTGCTAAGGGTATACCCATCTGTAAATCCTGATCAAATACTTTATAAATACAAACCCTGTTTTAGACATCCAGACAGTTCCATTAAAGCATGACGTATTACATAATAAGAAAACCTCAGAAACAAATGAAGCCTCAAAGCATAGGCCTGAAACCCTCTTCTTTAAAGTTGTAAACACAACCTGCAAAATACTGTAGTCAGGGTAAACCAAGTTTAAGAATGACCTTCAAGTCCCACCATGCACTGCAAAGCACCGCACAAAAAATAAATGACAATATTAAATTCGGAACTAATTACTTTGTGACGACAAGTCTAGTAAAACGAACCCCGGTTTTTAAATCAAGTATTGCAGCTTTATAAACATTGGCTGACCACCTTATGCTAACTAGCCAGCTTGCTAACTTTACGATTTAATTTAGGATTTATAGTCGATTTAAAGATACTCCAGTCAAACTAGTGCTAATTTTCACACTAAAGCACAATAACACAGCACATATTGTTGTCATGACTGTAAATACTTTCGGGGGTTACCGAGAAATTATTTAGGGACCGGATTCCTCTCATGACTCCTGGATCTCTCCTTCACCCGGTGCACTAACAGCTATGGCGTCCGGGTGACGTATCACCACCCACAAGGCATTGCGCGGAAAGCAATCTCAGCCAGAGGAACTTCTCCCAGAATACATTATTTTTCTGTCTGTAAACTATAAAAATAAAATTATGCTATGGTAGTATGTTTAAAGGCAAAACAAAAGTAGTCTTAAAAGTTTGAGCTTTTGTGTGTTGTAAAAAAATAAATAAAAAAAGTACATTTCTATATGATAGCATGGAAAAAGTATGTTCAGAGCAAGTAGATTCTACTAACCTTTTCAATGCTATTCGCATAGTTTAATAGCTGTCTTTACACATTAGATATTAAAGTACATATTTTATTAAAAGTAAACATAACGTGTATATTTACACTGTTAAGAGTGTTAAATATCAGTGTAACTTTTTTTATTATCTACAACACAATGAAAGCTACATTTTTCTGGTGAGAACCTCCATCACTGCATGCAGGCTTAATTTTAGGTGGTAAAATTGTTAAACCAAATAATGTGTTAGATTGATCATTAAGGACACCTGAGCAAGATTTTACCAGTTAATTGATAGAATAGGAAAAGCAATTAAAATCATAATTTAAAAGTAATAAAATAAAATCAGTCATTGATAAAGATATATATATTTTTATTACAACACAGCTTTACTTACAATTCACTATAATGGACTCAAACCACATTACAAAAATATATTTAATAAAACAAATATTGAAAAAGACAAACATTTAGATCTTAAATGATCCAACTACAGACGACTGTTCACAAGTGCACATTTTTAACCACAGGTAATCTCCATAAGATGTTGTGTTCAACAGAGCTTGCGTTACAACATGTTTACTATGTACAACAGGTTACTCTGACAGTCAACCCCCAAATAAATACACCACATAACAATACAAAAATACATTGTATTGGCTGAGAGATTCCTTAGATTGTGTTGCTTGGACACTAAAATATCCCCCACACACACAGGGTAAAGACATACTCCTGAATAGAAAGTGGGTCATAGTAACTCAAGATCCTCTAGGTTAAAACTTTTATTTTAACTTCCATCCCAAGTTAAGAAACTCGAGTAAACTAGACTTACTCCAGAAGCTGTCACTGAATGGAACTGATCCTCACAGCTCTGTGCCCCTTTCAGGCTTCTCAAGTTCGAAGGCCTCCAAATCTCTGAGCTCCGCAGCGCGCGGCCTCCGAGGATTGTGCAATTGTTATTAAACCCCATCAGACTTCCTGCTGACGTGGTGCTTCAGCTGTCGTTCGGTGAGTCAGGGCAACTGTTTACAGGGATATCCTTCCTAAGCTGGAGAGACACGCAGCTGAGCCAGCTTCGGCTGGTGGGCATCTCCCCGACAATCTCCCAAGTGTCAGTTTCATCACAGTACCTCTCGATGGTGTCGTGATATCTGCAAGAAAAGAGCGATCATTATTAAACGAGTCAAAACTCACCATTTTTTCTATATATGGGGATAGCTGCTCACCTGTCCCAGCCCTCTTCACCTCCTAGGACATAAATCTTGCCATCAACTACAGCAGCACCAGGCCTGTACCGCCTTTCCTTCATGGGGGCACACATAGTCCACTGATTGGTTTTGGGATTGTAACACTCAACCTTGTCTGTGTTCTCGGTCGAAGCGTGCCATCCACCTGAAAAACAAGGGGAGCAAAAATTAACAAGCCGTTAATGAATAGCCAGATAAGATGAGGATAGGGAGGTGCTGAGTTTGTTACCTATGACATAGATCTTTCCTTTCAGTGTGCAGGCAGCTGAACCTGAGCGAGCGATCTGCATTGGGGCGACCTCTGTCCATGTTGCAGTTTTAGGGTTGTAAACTTGTGCGAGGTCAGTGCCATCACCATCCTCGAGAACTGCTCCACCTGAACGAATTTAGAATTTATGCAACACACAAGATAAAACTAGAAGATTTTAAAAGACAAATAAATAAAAGGCTGCATATTTCTTACCTGTAACATACAGAAGGCCATCTAGTGCTACCACTGCAGGGCTTGTGACGGCCATCTTCACGGACTCTGTAAACTGCCAGGAGTTTGTGTGAGGATTGTAGCATTCTACAGAGTCCAGGCGGGAGCGGCCCTCCCACCCGCCAACAGCATACACGAAGCCATCCAGCATCAGCAAACCTGAGACCAGGATGTAGAAAAGAATCCATGATTGATTAATCAGTTCTGCAACGTACAGCAGGGAGCAAATAAACCTGAGTCAGGGTTCTCAGAACAATACCACATTCTGAATAAATAAATAGGCATAATAATGATGCGCATACTCAAGCTCCTGCATTATAATAAAACAGTAAAAATAAATAAATAATGTCTTTACTGATAAGGAACCCATTATTGACAAAAAACTACAAATTTGGGGTGTAAATTCCTGCCAATACAACTTAAACCAACCATCAATGTAATTTATAAAGGGTTAGATTTGGCAATTCCATAGGTTTGTATTTATAAAACCTACTACACAGGTCACATCTCCCAGTCAGACATTAGAATTTAATTTTTTTAAAAAGTAATCACTCAAAAACAAATATTTTCGGCACTTTATTTTTAAACAATAATTTACTATTAATACATAAATTGACATTATTCTTGTGTACTGCCTTTTTCTTTTTTTTTAATCAAAACAATCAATTTGGTTTTTTATGTACATTTTAAGTAACTGAAGTTTTTGTTAAGAATTTCACAATAAAAGCATACCAATAGAATCTGAAATGGAAAATTAAAAGCAGAAAACAATTTTGAAATTGCCCATAAACATAAGTAATTTTCTGATGTTGTCTATGTAACACAACCCACATATCCTCAAAATTTAGACATTTATCTAAATGAATACATTTTAAAGATTTGGTGAAAAATGCATAAAATAAAATTAAAATCTGGCTTTTCCAGACCATACTATTTTATTGTGTAGTGAGGCACATGCTAAATGGATAGAAGGGATGGTACTGACCCAGCTCAGAGCGAGCTACATTCATGGGGGCCATCTCCATCCAGGAGTCGAAGCAGGGGTCGTAGCGCCACATCTCTCTGCTCGCCGAGCCGTCAGGAAACTCTCCTCCTGCCAGGTACAGAGTCGAATCTACGGAGGGGGTGGATGGAGAAAGAAAATTCACAGCATTTAATCTCAGCCCTTTATTATATTAAAAATGTCATCCGGTGAACTCTGACCCAACGACCCTCACCTGACACGACCAGTCCGTGTTTGCTCACGGCGAAAGGCAGGCACGCTAGATTCTTCCACTGGTTTGTCACAGGGTCGAAGCTCTCGACGCTGCGCAGCACCACCTTGTCATCCTCCCCGCCAACCGTCACTATAACTTCAGCTGTCCCTGTTGCCATGGAAACAATAGGTAGAAGAGCAGAATAGAAAGCTGTGGCCTTTGGATATACATTAATCCAAAATAAAACACTCCAAGTAAGGATCAGAGCAAGTAGCAATGTTTTTAATTACTGAAATATGAAGGTCATCTCTTTTTCCCTTTCTGAAGTCAGAAAGCCTACCTGTGGACCTGCGAGGCCTGGCACGGGAGCAGTAGAGTTCTCCACGACGGTCTTTGAGCAGTAGGTAGTCCTTAGCCTCAGAGATGAGCTTCTGGCAGGCCTGGCTTTCTTTCACCACGTCCAAAGACTCAATCACATCGTGGAGGTAGTAAGGACTGATGAGAGGCAGATGAATGTGCTCGAGCACCTTAAAAAAAAGCAAACAGAAGAACGGAACTGGTAATGCCGTTACTTTTAAAAGACTCACTCTGATGAAAACAGTATTAAGATTTTCTACATATCCTTTTTTTGATGATGGAGGACATGTTTAAAGAAAACTAAGCTTAAAACTACATTTCGAAGTATTTTTTTTTATTCAAATTGTGAATCAGGAGGAGCACAACTTTTTATTGTGACGTAGAAGCTACAATCAGCAGGCCACAATCTCCCTGCTCCACTCCATTCTGATGCATCCACTTGCAGATAAATAGATCTATTAACATCTTTGTTTTCAAAAAATAATTTCATATGCTTTCTCATTTCAGCTCCATAGCTGTATTATATCTCACTTTGACAGACAGCTGAATTCCCAAAGGGGAAGAGCTGGTATGTGACTCCAAACAAAAGACAGCAGCCAGCACATCAATCTATGAGAGCAAAACGTAGGTCAGAAAGCTTGAACCAATAAAAAGCAAAACTGACCTTTTCAAAGCTGTGCCTGCGAGACGGACATTTATTCAACCACAACATGACGGCTTCAAACACCATTTCCTCTTTAGGCACATTGAGAAGGTCACTGGAAATGATTTCTGTCAGTTTATCTACACACAAAGATAAAAACTCCTCCTGAAAGAAAAGAGTGCACAAGAAATGTTAGAAGCTTTCTGCATCAGTGATGGAAATAAAGTTAAAAAAAATATATATATATATCTTGCCTGTTGACAAACAGTAGTGAAATGCTCCAGGATGTAGTCCATGCTGCGTTTCTCTAGCACTTTACAAGAATGAGCCTCAGCGAAGCAGTGAATCCCCACACAGTTCATCTCATCCATCTGACGCTCCATGAAGCGACAACAGGCCTCTCGGACAGCCATCACATCCAGCAGGTTGGCCGCTGCAAGCAGCGCCTGCTCGCAAACATAACAGGATCAGCCGTTATGTGGTGCAGATGATGGATACATTTAAAGGTGTGTGAGGATTTATTACCTGCACGTTTGCTTTGGAGATGTAGACCTCAGAGGTGTACGCGTAGCTCACCAGCATGCCAATCATCTGTGGTTCCACACCATTGATGGCAACACGCTCCTGCTTGGACTCTATCAGATCAGCTGAGAACATGGCCTGCAGGGAAAGAGATGGAGAAATTTGAATCATTTGGTCATAGGAAGTTTTATGGAGGAAAACAAAAGAAGTGGATTTACTTGGAAGTAGGAGCTGAAAGAGGCCAGCACGATGCGATGGCAGGGGAACTCCTGGCCCCCACAGCAGAGGGTCACGTCGCAGAAGGCGTTGTTGAGTCGCAGACTGTTGAGGCCCTGCAGGACTGTGTTGGGGTGCCTGGTCTCCACGAACAAGTAGTCCTCGCTGCTTTGAGAGGCTGGAGGAGCCGCAGAGGCGGCGGTACCACCACCACCAGCAGCAGCAGCAGAAGCAGCAGCAGAGGCGCAGGCTTCCTCCTGGACCTGGAATATGGCGTTCATGGTGGAAGGCAGGAGCAAACCAGCGCTGACAGAGTTCACTTCAGCCATTTCTGACACTGCTAGGGAGTCCTACGGGGCAAAACAAAACAGGAATCTTGTCTGTTAGACATCGTTAGACTCTAACTGACTTATTCTAGGTCAAATGTTTGTTGCACGCAGTACGTAAAACTCCCCGAAAGTAAACTCCAGCAAGACAGAAATGTGTAAAAGTCGAGCGGTAAGGCGGTGAGCAGCTCGGAGATTGTCTCACTAATGAGGCTTAGCTAAGATACAACACGCGACAAAAACTATTTCTACCAGTTAAAGTACTCGGTCAGGTCAAAGCAAAACAAATGCGGACAAGAAGGTTCAAATAAAGGGTTAAACACGGACACGGTCGAGTATTTTACCTCCAAAACATAGTCGTGACTGCCACAGAGCGACCACTCTCCCACATACAGTACACACAAATTTTCAGTCGACAGTTGAACGCCTCTCACTGGAAGCCCCGCCATATGTACACAACGCCTTCAATTGATTGGTCCGCTTCTGTGTCAGTAGCGGCAAAAGACCCGCCTTCCACTCGCTGTAACGCCCAATCCCCAGACACGTCTCGTGACCAAACACCAATCATATTTCAGCATCTTTTTCTCACAGTCTCCAACAAGAAAAAATGTTTAGTTTATTTTTAACATTTTTTTATGTAAATTTTTTATTCATAAATGTCGTTCTCTGAATTTTACATTTTCCTTGTTTCATAATTTTTATTGTATTGGGTTTTGATTTCTGAATATTTTATGAATTTATTATATTTTTAATAAATATAATACTTTTTATTTAATAGATTTAAATTGTTTTTACGTTTTCATTGTTTTTTGTTGTTTTTTTGTGAGGGTAGTACAAGCTGCTGGCCATTTTTACATTTCTTTTGGGATTAATAAAGCTTCTATTCTATTTCTATTTCTGAGAGAAGCCACATTTTTGTAAACATATAATAAAAAGCTATAAAACCCCTAAATTGTTTATCGGTTTCTTTTGATTTTATTTTAATAATTGTATTTTATTTCTATGTCTTGTTTGGTAATATATTTTCATATTAAATATTATATTGTGGCGCAGTGGTTAGCGCTCTTGCCTCATAGCAAGAAAGCTTTGGTTCAAATCCCGGCTGGGGGATCTGAAACAGAAACACCAACTGGGGACCTTCCTGTGCATGCATGGGTTTTCTCTGGGGACTCCGGCTTCCTCCCACCATCCAAAAACACACAAACAAATACTCTAAATTGCTCCTAGGTGTGAATGTGTGTGTGATTGAGGCCCTGCGACAGACTGGCGACTTGTCTAGGGTGTACCCTGCCTTCACCCATCAGTAGCTGGGTTAGATTCCAGCAGCCCCATGACCCCAAAAGGGACAAAGAGGCCAAGAGTATAAATATATGCATACAAATTATTTTCATCTCCTACTTAGACTTTGGTTTCTTATGTTTTGGATTTCAAAGCTCCAAATAGATTTTTTTTTTGTAAACTTTAGAATCTTGTCAATTAAAAAAAAGAAAACGTTTTAAGACCCACTCCAATGAAATACAGTTTTTGGTGTTTTTAGTGAGTTCTTGGGGTTTTTTTTCTGATGCCATATAAAAAGAGAATTAAGCTTTAAATTGTATTTCCGAGTATTTCTTTATTCAAGTTGCTGTGAATCAAGAGCAGATGAAAAAAATGCTGTAGTTGAGATGTAGAAACTGCAATCGGTGGGCAGCAAATATTCTCTACTCCTCTCCATTCTGATGCATCCACTTGTAGACAAATAGATCCACATCTGTCTTTGTTTTCTTCGTCTGAGCTGGCATCTGGCTCAAAGCTAGACAGCTGGATCGCTCGCCATTAGGTGTGAGGGGCTATAAGCTAGCAGGAGAGCTTGTGAACAAATGGGTGAAGGGAAGTGGGGGCGGTTTACTACATTCTAACAGTCCTGTCTACTATTCAGAAGCATATTTCTGATGAGCTACTGCCACTCTGCAAAAAACGTCCAACAAAATAACTCAGGTTTTTTTATGTTGGATAAAAGTCATATAATCATAATTTTAAAAAAAAAAACACTTAAAACACTTTTAGAAAACATCAAAAGATGATCAGAGTGGGACTTTAAAATGTTTCACTTGACCTGGCCAGGAGTCGTCTATTTAGTGTGTTTTAAAATCTAGAACAATGATTTAACTGGTTAATAAGATCTCTTGTTGTTTTGTTGTGTTTTTTACAGACGCCCTAAAAGCGCCATACAAGTAAAATAGCAAAAAAAAAAAATAAATACTGCTGGTTTCTGGTGCGCACACTAATCCAATACTATAGATTTTCTATTTCTATGTCCCTTTAGAGTCTAAAGGGACATAGAAATAGAAACCTCTAGTTTAGAGGTTCCTTCGTTTTCCAACGTTTTGGAGAGAAATCGTTTTACTTTTTTGTAGAAATCAGATAAAATACTCCAGCTGTGTTTATTTCTTTGTCTTTTTTATTTGAGTTAAAAAAAAAACAGTTAAGAGTTTAAAATAATTTCAAAGGAAATATTATTTGGGTAAATGTACCCAATGAATAAAAGCAGAAATAGGATACACATTTTTTATTTTAAATTATGTTTTAAGATTGTCAAAGCACAAAAAGAGAAGAAAAACATGCAAGAAGTAAACCGCATAAGTCCTATTTTTGATTAATAAATGTATGCACTTACAAATTTTCAACAAGAACATCTGTACATTTTTAGATTATTAACCCACATGAGAATCAAGTGTGTTTTTTACTATGTTAATTTATGAAGGTCTTAACAAATGAAATACTTATTTCCATGTCAGTGAAATGTATCTTTCAAAGAGAGTATCAGGTATAGTGACACAAACACACATGCATAGATCATAAGGAGCTGTCCTTCATGACACCAGGGCCCTCGATTGCCTTTCTCCTCCGAGCCACAGCATCTAAGATCTTCTTCCTGGGTCCCAACTGAATACGAATGCTTTTCAGGTCATCATCAGAGCAAAGCAGAAGCCCTTCCAAGTCCAGATGCTCTCGACTGAACGCAACCGTGAACTGTGGCAGGGAGATGGCAGACAAGAACACTTCCAAAGGAGAATTCTCCTTGTCTTCATCGTCATCAAGTCCCAAATCGTCCTGATCCCAATTAAGGTCATCGTCATCATCCTCCCCATCACCGGCGGCGTTCTCCTCCCCCTCAAACAGCTGATTCTGAACGAGGTAGCCGAGGCTTTCGTTGTTCCCGCTGGGCATGTCCTCTGCATCCATGTTCATCTTCTTCATGAAAATCAGACCTCCGAGGCCAGGTCGGTTGAAGATGGATTGCTGGACTTTTCCTGATTCTTCATCGTCGTCCTCATCAAACTCTTTCATCCCTTCCTCTTCTAGCATGTCTTCGTCCTGTTCGTTGAAGACACCGAGAAACTCTGGCTTATCAGGAGCTCCATTTTCCTGTTTGCCGTAGATAACATTTTGATCTCCTGGCTTCTGCAAAGTGCCCTTGTCTTTCATTCCGAGCCTCTTCTGCAGTGTCCCTTTGACCCTGGCTGTAAGGGACCCGGTTTTTTCTGCAGCAATCAGTTTGGAGAACTGCTCATTGACTCCAGTCATGTTTCCATCTGCAGATTCGGCCGATCCCATGTTGTCATTATCAAAACTGCCTGATGCTCTGTTCATTTTATCCATCTTACTCTGATGCTTCTTCTTCACCTTTTCGCAGAGCTTCACTCGCCTCTCTGCCTCTTTCTGAGCCTCCTTCTTCAAGTTGGCAACCTTTCTCGAATTTTGATTGGTCTGCTTTGAAGTAGCGCCATCCAGAAACCGCACAATTTCCATGTGGCCGTGAGACGCCGCCACGTCCATGGCTGTGTGGAAGTCATTATCCAGAGCGAAGAGGTTGGCGCCGAAGTTGACCAGGAAGCTGACGATGTGCATGTGGTTGTTTGAGGCTGCATGATGGAGCGGCGTGTTCCCCCAGATGTCACTCTTGTTGGGATCTCCTCTGTGTAACACAAAGGGAAAATTAATTTTTAATGTTCAAATGTTATTATTTTTATAACTTTTGATGAAATGTCTTACTTTTAAAATGTTAACTGCAGAAAATCATCAGCATAATTGAAATAATGAATCAAAAAACTTGCTTGAAAGAAAAATTGTTGCAATCTAGCCAGCAAGGCCAAGTGGGCCCCATATGGTTTAAAAGTGGCAGAAATTGTGAGCCCCAAATAGGATTGTCCACAGTTTCCTTGATGGGCCCACCTGTCTTTGTCCACATTGGCTTTAGTGGACACTCAGTGGGTAGGCTCTCTACACTAACCAGTCGCCCGGTGGACAGCGTAGTGTGCAAGTGAACTCTGCTGTAATGAGCTCTGCTGTATCAAGCTAGCAAGATCCACTGCAGCATGCTAGCGAGCCCCTCTGTAGCAAGCTAGCAAGCTCCTTTTTGTTGAGCTAGTGAACTCTATTGTATTGAGCTAGCAAGCTCTATTGTATTGAGCTAGCGAGCTCCGCTGTAGTATGCTAGCAGGCTTATCAGTAGTGAGCTAGCAAGCTCCTCGGTGGCAAGCTAATAAACTCCACTGTATTAAGCAAGCAAGCTAGAGAGCTCCACCGTTCACCAGGTGGCTGGCTAGCATAGCAAGCCTACACACTGAGTGTCCACTTAAGCCAATGTGGACAAAGACACGTGGGCCCACCACGGAAACTGTGGACAATCCTAAAAACTACAAGTTCAAGCTTTTTTTTTTCATTTTTATTTAGCATGTTCAGAATTAACTTTCATTGCAAAAACTTGTTTTTTTTTCATTTCAAATTGTAGAAGTCTAAAAAACATTGGCTACATTTTTACAGCTCCGTTTATTGTGGTTTTATATTGACATTTCTTAGCTAACATTATAGCAGCCAGCACATTTTGTGGGTTGTGAACTCATAAACTGATTTCTCAGAAAATCCACTCTTAGCCCAGATGGACATATATGTTCCTACAAGCGTTGCTAATTGTCTGCTCCACATTTCTAGCGTTCATTTTAATGCTATTCTCATGTTTTATAGTGAGAACGCACACACAAAATTACATTTCATCAAATTGCATAAACAAGAGAGCACAAAGGAATAAAGGTCAAGATAAACGGTGAGCTATTAAGATTGGAAGTCCTCCTGTGATTGACCTTTTTGCCACAGCAATAAAACTTTTGATTGCTGTATCCCTGCAACGCCTTGTCATAAATTCCAGCTCCTGCGACCAAAGCGGGCGGGAGTGTCTTAGTTAATTTAGGCTTTGAAGACAAAGCATGATCAATCTGTTATGTTACAGAAATGATCTCTGCTCATGCTACATTTTAGCCAGATGGTGAAAGGCTACGACGGGGCGGTGAGGAAAGATGAATGCCTCTTTTGTTTCACACCAAGGATGTGGCTGATTAAACATTTGGTTCCGCTCATGGGAGAGAATTGAGTAATTAGGTTTTGGTTCATAATAAGGGTGGGAAAAAATGATTTTTAAAAAAGACACGAGGAAATATAAAAGCCAAAATTTGTCACATAAAGTTATTTTTTAACCTTTGATCAAAATTTTTCGTCTGTGGCTTCATTGTTGATGTCCACTTGGTTAAGTTTTAAATGACATATATTTAAAATAAACATTTTAAAATATATAAGACATCATATAAACAATATATTTTCAGAATAAAAGTTACTCCCTTTTCAAATGTATCATTTTTACTCATAAACATCTCCACAAATCACAGTGATAAATTCCTTACTCTCTGCTGCATATGAGCTGAAGAGCGTCGACGTGTCCGTGAAAAGCAGCCAGCAGGGTGGGGGTCATGCCATCTTCATCGGCAGTGTTCAGGTCTTTCCTCGTGGCCTCCTTCAGTAGGTCCAAATAACCGTCAGCCGCTGCTTTGTGGTACCTAGACATCTTCACAAAGAACTGAAAAGAGAGGTCTGTTTGTGTCTCTGCTTTTGTCCTCTGACTATAGTGCAAGATGAACAGCGGCGACTGCGGATCCCAGCTAACAAAGTGATCACTGGGCGTAGAAGCAGCTCAGAGCCATAAAACAAAAGCAAAGTCCAGTTCCCTGCTGTCAGCTGCATCAACTCATCATTGTCGCTTCCTTTCAGCTCATGAGGTCACACAGGGATCTCCAGTGCAGGACCATGACATAACAGCTTTTCGTTTTTGGAAAAGAAGTTAGGAGTTATCACGACATTGGAGCAGAAACTATACCAACAAACTTAGAAGGAACAAAGAAAGAACAGGATACTGTGATGTTTTTAAGGCACTTAGACAAGTGAAACAAATAAAACACGCTACTGAAGTATTTGTTGGAGCACCTGATGTCTTAAAATTCACTGTCATAAAGTTTAAAGACAACCTTATGGTGCTCAACATGTTGCAGTGTTCAACACTTAATAAATGGTAAATAATTCAATACTTAAAAAAAAAAGTTAGATTTGAGGCTAACTTCAAAAACAAATTGCAAAATTGTTTATTTGTAAATAAAGATGTTGATAAAATTTTATTTTAGGCATACTTTCATAGGAAAGATATGTCAAACAAATAAATACATACATAAATAAATAAATAAACAAATAAAACACAACAAGACATACCCGAAAGAAGAACCTCTTCGGTCCAGTTTCTTATTGACAAAAACCCAATAGGAGTCACAAAATCCCAGGTTTACATTTAGAAAAATACTCATTATTTATGTTTTTGTGGCCATAAATCCATTCATTTTTACAATATAGCTTTTATACATATTCTACAGTTGAATTACAAGGGTATTGTGATCATCTATAATCATTTATTTTTTAAATTTTGATAACAGCATGTACAAGTTTCTATTTACATAAAATGCACCCTGTGTTATAGGATCTATCTGCTACCGTCGATTTAATTGACATAAAACTTAGAGCCAACGGCATATTCTTTATCAATTTCCCTTTCCCCCGTATTCCTTATTAAATTATATTTAATATATATCAATGATTACAACAGTGGGAGCTGAACTCTGCAACATTGTTGAGTGCATTTACCTTCCTGTCCACTAGGTGGCAAAAAAGATCAGTCTTTGATTTTTAGAATGAGCCGAAGAAGAATTTGTCAACAGAGCTCGACCAATCAAAAGCGACTATCCTCGCCGCTGTTTCTTCCTGGCCGCTCAGAGTCTAAACTACGCTATGAAGTTGTGATTGTGAAACAGTCTTTGCTTTATGTTTTTTCGAATCGGACAAACCTCCAGCTATTGTCCCCAAACCAACTGCGGTAAATTCCGTTTTTTGATTGTGTTCTAACCGGAAACTCCTGCAGAGATGTCCAACAACGGCGGATCGGCTGTCGGCCTTCTGTCCTACGAGACGTTGGTTCATGCGGTGGCAGGTGCGACGGTGAGAAGTCAAGACATGAACGAACTACTGTAACACGATTTATCCATTTGTGCTCTCCGTCAAAATGTTTCCTGAGTTTTTGTCTGTGTTAGTTTTAACGGAGCTCTGTTTTTAGGGGAGTGTGACGGCCATGAGCGTCTTCTTCCCTCTGGACACGGCTAAAAGCAGACTGCAGGGTGAGTTACTGTCAGATCTGGACAGGTATATTTTCTGTTTCATCATGAGTGTATGCATTTTAGTTTTTTCTTGTTTAAATCAACAGAAATGGTAAAAAAAAAAATGTTATAATCCCAGTGTGCTTATTTTTGTTGTTTTCTATAGATATTTTATAATAATTAATTATTTTAATGTTAAAAAAAGGTCTAAACTTAACCTTTACTACATCTCCATTTATATTTTGAAAGCTAAATTTGGTCAAATTCTATTCCTGTTTTTGCACGAAATCAGTTTTTTTTTTCTTTTGCACAATTCCCATATTTAGTTTATATTTTTGCAATATTTTCCTTCAGTGGATGAGAAGCGGAGGTCCCGCTCTACTCCGGTCATTCTGGCTGAGATCGCAAAGGAAGAAGGCTTGTAAGTTTAGTTTTTACAATCTAGTGTCAGAGATCAGTATATGCCATATTTACAGCGTTTTTCATTCATTCACTCATTCATTTCACTTTTTAAATCCTCCAGCCTATCTCTGTACAGAGGCTGGTTTCCAGTAATCTCCAGCCTCTGCTGCTCCAACTTTGTTTACTTCTACACCTTCAATGCACTGAAGAAAGTGGCAGCATCTGGAGCAGGAAAACCCAGACCAAGCAGAGACCTGCTGATGGGAGTTGTTGCTGGTAAGGTCACATAAAAGTGTAACATCAAGAACACTGACTTAAAAACTTATGGGGGATCCTAAGATCCCTCCTGGACCTGAAAAGAAAAGAACAAGTTTAAAAAGCAGTTTCTTTTTTCTGCTTGGTTTATAACAAGTTTAAATAATAATAATAAAAAAAAATTCTTATGTTTGACTGTAAATGTTTTGTATGAATTTGGTTGCTCATATGACTAGAAGTTGCAAATCTTTCAGTCAAATATCCAGAATTTTTAAATAAATCTAAGTATAACTTACTGTGCTGATTATAATCCACATATACTATATGATACTAAAACCGCAGAAATAAATACTTGTATCAATCAAAGTAAATCCCGGAGTAAATCCCGGACAAGCCCCCATTGTTACAATTCAAAGATTGTAGTGGAGAAATTAAAACGATGAAAATTGATCAGTTCACAATCAAAAATTGGGATTAAAAGTTATGCAAAATAGTAGTTTTGTTCTACTACTAGAGTTCTCTTCAATAGTGTTCTATCAGCTCAGCAATCCTCACCCTCAAAGTAATGTCTCAGCTCATATGTACCAATGAGTCTCATCATCTGGTGACAATTTGGAAGGAAACATTAAATAAAAGTAGACACGTGCACAAAACATCACTTGACCCAAAGGTTGTAACAGGGCTATCAAATAATCCATGTTAAACTAAAAAAATTGCTTTTTCATTGATGCTATGAATTAAAAAATGTATTTTTCAGGGGTTGTGAACGTGCTCACGACCACTCCCATGTGGGTGGTCAACACTCGGCTGAAGCTGCAGGGGGTGAAATTCAGAAACGAGGACCTGCATCAGACCCATTACAGGGGCATATTTGGTTTGTGGTGTCTATTTGATTAAAAAATTAAAAAAATAAAAACTTCACAGTATGTTTACCATTTTTTTTCACCTCATTTAATCCCGACTTCTCCTATCAGATGCTTTCTCACAGATCATTGCCAACGAAGGAGTAGGAACTCTGTGGAACGGCACTCTGCCGTCTCTCATCCTCGTCCTCAACCCGGCCGTGCAGTTTATGTTTTATGAAGCCTTGAAGAGGAAAGCAGGAAAAGGAGGGAGGAGGGTAAGAGGACACGGGGCAAACATCACCACCCAAGAAGCAGAAAGCCTCGAGGGGGGGCGATGAATCAATTTAAATGGAGATCCTGATAATAAGACTCAAACTTAGTCAAGGATTTAAAGATAATCTGAGCTCTTCACTGTGAAGTTTATAGTTAATGATAATTTCTTCTTGGATTTATGCCTTTTTAGTGGATGAGGAAAGCTCAGTAATAAATTCAGAGAGGACATTTTGTCAAATAAGGATATGAGAAATACTAAAATTTTGATTTTTTAGCATTTATTTTTAAAACTACTCTTTGCAGTCTGAATGCTAGAGATTTTTTTTCACAAAAAATGCATGAAAGGTGTCAAAAGGTTTAATTAGCAACTCAAAATTGCAAACATATTCCAGGATTAATAATAATAAAAAAAAAACGTTTCTTTCTTTTCATCCACAGATATCCTCAGGACAGATTTTTCTTATTGGAGCCATTGCCAAGGCCATCGCTACCACGGCAACATATCCTTTACAGACAGTTCAAGCCATCCTGAGGGTAAACTCTAAAGTTTTTTTAATTTAAACATTAATGATTGAATTGTTGAGATCTAACTCTACTGTGTGTTTGTTTCCTAGTTCGGCCAGTACAAAGGTGACGGTAAAGGTGGTTTGATGGGCAGCCTCTCCAACATTTTCTTCCTCTTCATGGACAGAATCAAGTCAGTGAGAATTAAAGCCGCATACTCAAAACTGCAGCTTCTCATCATTCACATGAATGTTTTGTCTGTTACAGAAATCACGGCTTTCTGGGTCTGTACAAAGGCCTGGAGGCGAAGCTGCTGCAGACTGTGCTCACCGCCGCCCTCATGTTTGTCATCTACGAGAAGATCACTGCTGCTACTTTCAAAGTCATGGGCCTGAATCAGAAAATGAAGCACTGAGAGCCACTGTTCGGATGGTTAATTGCACTTTTCAGCAGATCAGGCCGTGGTGTGCAGTGAGTAATGCTTGTCGAAGCCTAAAGCATGTTCGAATAAGAGTTTTAAGGCCAGACACTCAAAACCAGGGCATTACCTTAACGCCTTTGATCTGTGCTAACGTTCCTTCTTTTTGTCTGTTTCCATAAATCTTTTTGTAACTGGGTATTTTAAAGAGCTCAAAAACAGGAGGTTACACTGCATTTACTTAACCAGTAAAGTCGCTTATTCCGAAATTCAAGACCTTTTTATTTAAGAAATGTAAACTGCACTGATTTAAACTTAAATATTTTGATTCAACTTTGGTTTGTGATGAGATCGATGATTTCATCCTCAAAGCACATAAACTCTTAAATCTGAACTGCAGCACGATAGCCTGATGTAAGAGAGATCTAACTTGTCAGCCAGTTCATGTAACTTGAATCGAGTTCAACATTTACATACAAGTAAAATTATTTAAGATGTGTATCAAAAGCTACATTTGATTCCTAGTGGATCTTAAATTGTAGCATGAATATGTTTCACTGTGACCGATAGTTGATTACATCACACAAGGCTCTGAGTTGTAATTCCTGTAAAATGTTTACTGCGCTCATCTTTTAGCATTTAGATGTCTTTTTTTATGGTTTACTGGTGCAGAAGTCAGGTGTTTATCAGATTGCAATACTTTTGCGGCCTTTCAGAGCTGATCTACTACAAAGGTTCAGATCTGCAGCTACTTTGGTTTAAAGATCAATAACATTTTTTGAAGAACAGGCAGGCACTTTTCCTTCTTTTTATTGGCTAAAAAGAATGAAAATGCATAGTTTTTTCATTAGATCGCCCATTTTTCTTTAACTTGCCTCACTTTTACAAACCAGATGTGTTAATTTCATAACAAAGATGCATTATTTGGACAACAGTTACACTTCATCCCTGATGTCACTTATTGTCCCATTCTCTTAAATGAAAATGTTTACATAAGTATTTTGTAAATGTTAAGCCTTGCCTTGATTTTACTCATTTACAAGTGTTTTTCATTCTTTTTTTTTCTTTAAATTAACTTTCATCTGTTTTTATGACTGTAACAACAGAACAATAAAGCTTAAGGAACAGAAAAATCACTCTTTTATTTACTTAACAGATAAAAAAAACATGTTTTATTAAAAATGTATTTAAAAATTCATGCAGTTAAGAGTTGTGGAAGAGCTTGGGTGTTAGTGGTGTGATTCTTGGCTTCCACTCATCCCCTCTATGAACCAGCGTGGCAGGAAGGAGTAGTGGGAATCTCTGTGCAGAGAGTAGGTCACGTCTCTGTAGGGTTCCCAGGAGAACAAATACACCAGGCTGCAATGAAAGCATTTTTTTTACAACACTGAGCTTATTTAAATGCTTTCCTGGTGATCTTTTAATAAAGATTGTGCAGTTTTAGCTAAAAAAAAACTGTCCTTTCTTCAACATAGTTTCAGTGTTCATTAGAAATTTGAGTTGTGGGTGTTACTGTTGGTGATTGAGAAATACTCAAATGTAATTTTGAGCTTAATTTGCTTAATATATTACCTCCATCATCAGACAAATGTGCGTAAAATCATAATTTTTATTGGAATGTGTCTTCTAGAAACTTGCCTGTGGTCATTTTCGGTGATGATCCTCTTTACAAAAGACAGGAAGTCGGAGCAAAAGTTCATGCAAACAGTAGGCTTCCAGCAATTGAACTCATTCTGCAAATGAAAGAAAAAGAAAAACCATCTTCACAGATTCTGTGCTTCTAACCATCAATGAATTCAGAGCAGAAACTCTACCTTGATGAGTTGGGACACTTTAGAGACCAGAAAAGTCTCTGTGGAAACGACAACCCCGTCGTGATCCTTGAAACCTGCCACAATACGAGGAACTCCTGGTAGAAAAGACTGCGCCCACCACTTGAGTAGTTTGAATCTGAATCGGCCATCGAAATGACAGTCGTCAATGTTTATCTGCAAACATTACACATAATGATAATTCCTTCACTCACCTGTGGAAGTTGCTGCGCTGTTTAGGAGTACAGATCTCTGGAGATGTCTTGAGTTCCACGTAGCAAGCAGGAGGACGAGCGCTGGGGTCTTTATCCCGACAATCCACCTCCCCTGAAAACAGAAGTTTGTGATCTGCAAGTCGAGTCTGAACCACAGTGCAGAAGGCCTCGTTGGTGTTAACCACTCCACTGGGGTCGGGTAGGCTGTCGACGTTATCTGCAGGTGAGGACAAAGTTTAAATGTTATCATTTAAGCATCTGTCAAACCACGCTCTTGATAACAGTAAAAAGATCCAACAAAACAAAGAAAACAAGAACTTTTACCTGCACAGGTGTACTGCTCAAACTTGTACCCCCAGTACATCATCTCTTTGTTTCTTTCGGGGCGATTCTCCCGTTCAACGCGAGCAGCTTCCGTTTCCACTTCACTGATGTAAATTGTGCCATTAAACTTGGTGGCTGCCAGCTGCCAGCCCTCCCTCGTCTCATACGGAGTGGTCAGCAGCTTGGTCAGGTGGCCTCTCCATGTGACAAAGTCATAATCTAAAGCACTAGAGGACACACAAGAGTGATTAAACAAGAAGAAATGCAGCAAGAGGGAAAACATTTTTGTTCATTGGGAGCAAAAAAACGAGTAACCTCACCGTGAGTCTGTGGTCTCCTTTGATTTGAGTGTTCCTTTGTTGGCTAAGATCCAGCGAAGAATGTGATCCAGCTTTTCTTTCACGTTTTCATCTCTTCTTATGTAGCGGTCCCGGTAACCGTCTTTCAGGTCAAAATTAGGATTTTTGTCCGGCTCCACATAGTATCTCATTTGTCGTCTGTCATTAAAAAATCTCCGCTGAGCGTCGAGAGAGAAACTTCCCACTTCCACCGGCTGTCTGTACAAAGGAAAGTCTCTCTCATACAAGTCCTTCCTCGTGCTCAAAGTCTGAGATCTTAGAGGGTTTTGCTCTGTTTTTACATCAAACTGGTCCCTGCGGTGAGTTAGGTGGCCGTCGTCATAGTTATTTCTTCTACTGTGGCCTCTTTCTCGCCTGTGTGCTGAATGATGATGGTCGTGGTATCTGGAGTTGGGACTGCGGGATCTGTGATGGTCCATTCCTGAAGATCAATGGAACAATGAGTCAAATGGCATGTACGTTGACAAGGTTCAATTATCTAGGGTCATTAGGCAAAAAACATAATTTATTCCCAGCTGTTACTGATGAGTTTTTATTCATTTAATAATGAAAAAGGATAAAAACATATTTGTTTTTTTCTGCATAGATATATTATCATTTATCTGATTTAATTTGCTCTAATTACATATCAAAATATTTGTAAAAATATCACCTATTTTACTTTTCTTGCAATGAGTTGTAGATAAAAATGAAGTTTTTTGGTAGCACAACAAACACTGGTGGAAAGCTGACACTGAACACATGGTTAGTTTTTAAGATATGAAAGAAAAACAAAACCCAAACAAAAAACAAGTTAAAGTTTTATTTGTCTTTCTAGCCATAATAATAATAATAATAGTAATAATAAAGTATGACTGAAAACTGCACATATAAACCAAAACTATTCAATTTCCATTGTATATTATGCAGGTCTAATTAAGTTATTACTATAGTATAGTCCGATTGCTTCCAGTTGTTACGTGGATTAGTGTGGCCATGGAGGAAAACAATTAACCAAAAAAAGTCCAAATGCATTTGTTTTAAACCTTTTTGCTTGTGAATTTTTCTGAGTTGAGAATTTAAAAACTTAGAATTTCAGCGTTTTTAGTGAGAAATATACGATTACGTTTATTTTTCCGGATTTAAACTCCGAAATATGTATTACAGTGTACATTAAGTCTGAACGGAAGTCTATTTGTTTCATTTTATATTCATGTTGAGAAGACAAAAGTCCGTATTTGTTGTCTCTAGGCTAATCGTAGAGTTTGCAGTGCATTTTGTTAGCATACAAATGTACATAAATGCCTGGAAAATGTGCAATAAAATGAACACATACCTGTAGACCAGCGCACACTTTAGTAGAAAGAATAAAAAGAAAAATACCAGTCACATCATATTTACATGTTTTCAGAAACAACCACAGACATCATGGAAACAACTGTAAACATGAAGCGGCTAAGCTAACCGGAAACGACTTTGACAACTTCTGTGACGCAACTTCCTCGTATAGATGTTCATCCGGTCCACTAGATGGCACTGCCAGGAGTTCTTACTCCGAACCCTTTAAACAACTGATTGAAAGAGGACCTGCCTAAGTAATATAAGTCGGTAAAATTGAATAAACGATCTCTGGTACAACAAGTCATGCGAAACATACGCCTTTCCTATGACAACCAGGTAAATACGTTTTTAATAAACAGGTTGAAGATCACAACAAGTTAGCTCACAGTATTAGCTTTGTTTACAATAGACTTGTAGCAGTTGAGCCACATATCGTTTGTTTTTACGTGGGAAAAGCTTTAAAATGTAACATCGTTTTAATTTGATCAGGGCAATGGAGTAACCACGCGATTTGAACATTAGTTTTATTTATTTATTCCGATGTCTGTCTATCTTGAGTGAAGTTGCTAGTCAAGCTAGCAATATAGTCCTCATATATTTAATTTTTGCCCAAGGTATGAACAGGAAACGAGCTCTGGTTTCAGACACTTTCAAGATAAAGAAAAGAAAAAATGGAAGCGAAAAGTTTGGAGCTGTGGATGATGGAGATGGTATGTTTACAACTGTTAACAAGTCATTAATGTGTTTTCTAGATTTTGTCACATCTCTATTTTCTTTTATTTTGAAGGACCAGCTGATATTACATCCACCATTATGCAGCTGATGACTCTGTTTCCTAGAAAACTCTTCAATGATGCTGTACCTCA
Organism: Oryzias melastigma; assembly: GCF_002922805.2. Classification (NCBI taxonomy): domain Eukaryota; kingdom Metazoa; phylum Chordata; class Actinopteri; order Beloniformes; family Adrianichthyidae; genus Oryzias; species Oryzias melastigma. The sequence continues at coordinate 12,240,168 of NC_050519.1, forward strand.
GATTGTGCTGAAGCACCAACTGTACAGCACACATGACAAAACAATGGTGGACAAGGAAGTGGTGAGATGATTTCCCCCGTTTTCTTACATGTTTATTTTGTGTAACATGTCAGTTAAGTTTCTTCTTTATCAACAAGACTTCTTGAAGTGAATTGTGCAATCCAGATTTAAAATATTTATTAAAATCAATCAATCAGTGTAGTTTATTAAGTATGTATAAAAGCCAAAGCAACAAAAGTGCTTGAAAACAAGGTAACATATCATAATAAAAAAAAAGATGAAAACACAAACAGTGACAGTAAAAGGTAACAGGCTGGCCTATTAATGTTGTTTCACCACTGAAGCCACTCGGATGAATTGGTGAACATTTCAAGAAAGACTGTTTTAAGTCCAGATTCCTTGACTCAACTTCAAAACATCTCTGGCATGTTGTATTTTTACATTTCCGCTTGCCTTTCCTGTGTCGCTCAGAATAAACTGCGCGAGTCTGGATCACTGCTGATGTTCCAGCTTGGCTTTGATGCGGAAGCTTTTGGACTAGTTTTTGCTTCCGACTACAAGGGCAAAGTTCTGGCTGGAGAGGAGGGGAAGGCGACCCAAGCAACCGTGGAGAAGTTCTTGGAGAAAGTGGTGTCCAAGTGCACAGACCTGAGCTTCAGCAAAGACAAAATGCTGAAGGAGTTTCTCTTCACAGATTCTGAGATAACGTATGATTTCTCCTGGGTGCTGTAGAAGGAAGTTGAAATTTATTTCCTTACGTGTTAAAAGTCAGCTCACACTTTTTGTCGTCACTCAGGCAGTTGGTGAAATCAGGAGTGCTGACTGTGAGGGATGCAGGCAGCTGGTGGCTGTCTATCCCCAACACTGGAAAATTCATTAAATACTTTATACAAGGTTGGTGTCTGGTGTTTCTCTTGAGTGTTTTAGTATTACTATAAAGTTGTAATATTTGTTATACAACATAACAATTGGAGAACCTTTCTCGTTAGGTCGTAAAGCAGTGCTCGGCATGGTGAAGAAATCCAAGTATGGTGAAGTCTTAAAAGATGACCTAGAACAACGAAAGACCACGTCACAAGTGAAGTTTCCTTTGAAATACCACATCCAGGACATTGTTGGTGCAGAGCTGGTAGAAAGGTAACACTTCTTTACTTTGTCGTCCGTTGTCATGTTAAATCATCCCAGATTTTGTTCAGCTTTACAGATAAAAATCTATTTTTTTTTCTTTTTACAGTGTGCCTACAACTTCAGGGACGTTGTTACGATATGTGGACTCATGAGTCGTTATAAGTCTCTCAGCGGAACACGAGACATGTTGTTAAATTAACAATGGCTGTAAAGAGTTCTTCCTTATAAAATGGCTGCATTTATGGTTTTGCCAAATGTATGATCCACTCCACTAAAGTGTTATGAGATGTACATTATCTGATTTTGATGAAAACTTTTTGTAATGTGAGATTCTATTATTGTAGATTAGATCATCAGTTAGAAGGCAGGAATGTGGCTCCATAGAATAAAAGACAAATGGTAAAAATATGAAATTAGAAAGGCTTTTTTGTTAGATATAAATGCCACCTAAAACTGAATGTTCTTTTTCCTGAACTCTGTTCTCAGACATGTACATTTAAAAAAAAAAGAATACTGTATTATTTCCTTTGTTCTAAAAACAAGATTAGTCTGGAGCTTTCAGATGCTCAATTTTTTTTTGAATAAAAATGCTGTTGGGGTGATACGTTTTTGCCTGGGTCCAATTATGATAATGTGCAAGTGGAATTGTTTATATGGACATCAGTTGCACATGGCTGATAAAACTAATGACAGTCCCTGAATGAAAATTTGCATAATTTCAAAAATTGAAAGCAAGACTTGATATTTATACGTTTAATCAGTTTTAAGGATAATTTGGTCAACACAGAACATCAGTTGATCAGTACATTGTTTTTAAATGTTTTACCCTAAATAAGAAGACACTGTCATCTGTATTTTCAATAAATTGCACCAAAGATAGATTTTAATTTTTATACAACATTCAATACATTTTAAATGGCCTTAAGAAATTCACAGCTTTGTCTGTACAGCATACAAATGAAGTTTCATTATTGAAACTATCATCAAAACAGCTGTAATTACACTTATGGAAGGAAAGAATCTGAAGCACATTGTTTTTACATACTAGTGTGTTTCTCCTGTGAATGTAGGCGCCCTCCCCACTAGGTGTCACACCCCCCTATAAACTGCTGTGCTGTAGGACGTCTCAGAGGAGAGAACACTTCTTGCTCTCCGTGTCCATTTCGAGTAGAGGGCACAGGACGGCTCGAATAGCTTCATCAAAGACTGCTTTAAGGCCGCGCTGAGTCAGGGCTGAGCACTCCAGGTACTTGACAGAACCTGGGGGGGGGGGATTACAAGCAGATCCTTTAGGTTCCCACATGAAATTGGTTCTTTACTGATCCAAAACATGCAACACATCAGTTACCGATCTGTTTGGCCATAGCTAGACCTTGAGGATAAGTGATAGGAGAGAGTTTCTTCTCCTTCAGCTTATCAGTGGTTTCCTTGTCATCTCTGAGATCCAACTTGGTTCCCACCAGGATGATGGGAGTGTTGGGACAGTGGTGTCTCACCTCCAGATACCACTACACAAAAAACACAAATGTAAGATGTACATAAATATCTAACTTTGGTAAAAATCTAATATATATATATATATATATATATATCGCTCCACTAACAATAAAAAATGTTCATATAAGATGAAATTTCTCATTTTGATAAAAAGTTTAATTGTATGACCTAGAAGCAGCTTCATGTATAAGAAATTAAGCCAGTTTTAGCCAAAGACAATATTGCCAAGCCAACAACAGAAACATTTTGCGGTTTTATCACAATTAGGTTACGCCTTATCAAATGACTTTATTTAAACTGTCAACAGATAATTTAGAAAAAGGCTCAAAGATAGTTAAAAATAATTCTGAAAGAATTGATAATATTATAGTTAAGCTACGCTGCACTATATCACAATGACTTAAATTGATCCTTTCATAGAATATCCCACTACTGATTAACGTCTTATAGAGTTTAGCCTTACCTGTACAGGCACAACTCACCTTGGCACAAACATTATCAAATGAGGCAGGACTGACGAGTGAAAAGCAGAGGAGGAACACATCCTGGTTAGACAAAGAGAAAATGAAAATTAGATGCATTTTCATATTTTCTTAAATCTGCTTTCTTTGAATTATCTGAAATATTAAGCTCCAGCGGCTCTGCAGAAAATACGTCTTAAAAAACAAAAGATTTTTGTTTGACTAAAAACTGTATAATCATAATTAAAAGACCACTGGGAATGATTTTATGATGGAAAAAAATATGTTTGGAGTGGAACTTTAACCACTTAAAAATTAACATATTGTGTGCTTGACGGTCACTGTACCGTTTCTGCATGAGAAAGGGGGCGGAGTTTATCATTATCAGGGCGTCCTCCTGTGTCCCAAAGGTGCAGAGAAACCGGTCTACCATCCAATAAAACCTCTGATAAGTACTCATCAAACCTGAGAAAAAAAACCAGCAATGATGCATAGTAAGGCAAGGTAAATTGTAATTTTGAATAATAAGACACACCACATTTAAATTGCAATATGAATTTATAAAATCATGGATCCGTTTTCTTGAAAAGTAATTTTCTGAATCGTTTTCTAGACTGAAACGGCTCAGACACTCACACTGTTGGTATGTACTGCTCAGGAAAGGAATTGCTGGTGTAGGTGACGAGGAGAGAGGTCTTACCGACACAGCTGAGAAGAGAGGGAGAGCGTGTTAGTGTTTAAGGCAAAAATAAAAAAACATCACAAGCTTCTTATGACAGATTTAAACTGGTGGCAACCTAGATTTTTTTTAACAATAATAAAAAAACTTAATTTATTGAAATGTTGGAATAAATATCACCAAAGTTCAAGCTTGGGGGGGTCGACTCCCTATCGGAAGATTGGGGGTTCGATTCCTGCCTTACCCGCCCATGTATCGAAGTGTCCTTGGGCAAAACATTTAACCCCCAAATTGCCTCTGGTGGAAGGTTGGTGCCAGTGTTTGGCACCAGACCCACCACCAGTGTGTGAATGTGTGTGAATGGGTCTGTGACTGTAAAGCGCTTTGGGCCTTCAAGGAAGGTAGAAAAGTGCTATATAAGTATATGCGATTTACCATTTACATCTACAAACATTTAAATATACGGTGTACTAAATTCCACTTAACTGTAGCTTTCATTGTGGGTTTACTTTTAGCAAAGTCAAGAAAATAAAGGAAATAGTTATTTTGGGGGTGAGAATTTCTTTCAAAAATGTCTTCTTAGTTCTCCTTTTTAAGCTTTTTCTCCTGTGATTCATTGAAAATGTCACAGGAAAATTACAGATTCACCACAAAGTTACTTTATGAAATACTGGTTAGAAATAATAAACATCCCCTCAAACACGATTTTGCTTTAATCTTCAGCTTTTATAAAATGGCCAAAGATGGACTATAAGGAGAAGATTGAGAACAACTTTGGCATCAACAGGAGACAGGCGAGGATCAGCACATCATTGACCACAAGCTGAGATTTTCTGCTTCTGATGAAGATCCGACACTGGCAGAGGAGCTTAACCTCTTCTTTGTCCATTTTGAGGCAGAGCCACTGAAGATAGCTGAATTATAGCCAATAGGCCACAGAGGCTCTTCCATATGACCCAGAGAAAGACTGTGATACCTGATGACATTACGGTCAGGTGCTGAAAGATTTTGCAGACCAGCTCAGAAAGGTCTTTACAAGGATCTTGAGTCAGATCCTACACCAGTTAGACCACAAGCGTTTAAAAAAAAAAATGTATATAGTTTCAACTTATCCTGTCTACCGTCTACAATTAAAAGTGTTCCAAGTGGTCTATTAATGATGATTATGCCACTTTTAGCCATAATTGAAAAAAAAAAGTCATTTTCAAGTACATAGTTTCAGCAGAACAACAAGAGTTCATCAGAAATTCACCTCAGAGTTGCAGGAGGGACTGTTGGCATGGAGTTAGCCTGCCCCGATTTTCATCCTCCCTTAGTTACACTCTCTCTCGCTAGCTTATAGCCCCCTTACACCCCCAACCAGACATTATTGGTACAACAAAAACTGTGAGAAATATCAGAGCTAAGCAGACATACAAGTTTTGAGTCAGATGCCAGCTTGGACGAAGAAAACCAGAGTGTAGTCAGACTGGGAAAATTATTTCTTCTGCACGGAGTCCACTTAATTTGTTGGATCAAGTCCCGAATCTTGCATTTGGTCTGTATTCAGACTGCAGTCAAGCAGACTATTGTTTTCCAGACCAAAGCTTGTAAACAAAACCACGTGATTAAAGATCTCTCCAGTCATTGGCCAGCAGGTACAGGGGCGGGTCAAAGCAAAAAAAGAAAGAAGTGCTGAACTTGTTAGGATTAACTCTTTTGATTATTTTGTTATCAGACACTCAATTTAAATCATACCTGACATGTTTCAACGGAGATGTTCCGTCTCCATCAGAGTCGGCCTTGCTAGGATTGGTCACTTATTCAAACTTTTGATTTCGCTGACCAATTTTGAATGTTTGTATGAAAGGCAGGTTCAACACTTTTTACTGCCACTTTGGTAGGGCGGAGTCATGCTGCAAGGCAGTTACCAGGGACACTACGGCTACGCGGTACAGTGATAAGTGTTTCTGATACATAAATTGTTGGGAAACCAGTGTGAGAAGCAATAATGTGTATCACATTAAAAGTTGTTTTAATGACCCTACATTCATCTGACTATATTTTAATGAGCTGCTGTTGCATCGTTGCTCCACGTTTGACCACTACTGACCAGTTAAGTGGCCGTTTTGGTTCAGTTGTTCCGGTCTCAGCACGGCCCATATTCAGACTGAAGAATTTCAGAGCGAACCGAAGTTCAGTCTGATTGGAAACTAACCAAACCACCTCAAAAGATGGGTCAGAGGGTGTTTTTTGTCCCAGAACAGGGTCCGCTTGTTCCGGATTATCGAGGGACACTAACTCTGGTTCACTTTAAGCGGACCAAATGTGTCCAGTCTGAATACATCCAAAAACACTAATGGAACAATTTGTCTGCAAGTGGATGCATCTGAATGGAGCAGAGCAGGAAACTTGTGGCCTGCCGATTGTAGTTTGTATGTAACAGCTACAAGCATTTTCAAACTGCATTTTTGCATCTGCTACTGATTTACATCCATCCATCTTCTTCCGCTCATCCAGGACCGGGTCGTGGGGGCAGCAGTGTAAGCAAAGATGCCCAGACTTTCCTCACCCCGGCCATGTTCTCCAGCTCCTCTGGGGGGACCACGAGGTGTTTCCAGGCCAGCAGAGAGATGTAGTCTCTCCAGCGTGTCCTGGGTCTTCCCCAGGGCCTCTGCCCAGGGGGATATGCCCAGAACACCTCTCCAGGGAGGCAACCAGGAGGCATCCAGACCAGATACCTGGGCCACCTCAACGGGCTCCTCTCAATGTGGAGGAGAAGCGGCTCTACTCCGAGCTCTCTCTGGATAACCGAGCCTCTCACCCTAACTCTAAGGGAGCGCCCAGCCATTCTCTGGAGGAGACTCATTTCAGCCACTTGTAGTCGGGATCTTGTTCTTTCAGTCATGACCCAGAGCTCATGACGATAGGTGAGTACTGGAACGAAGATCGACTGGTAAATTGAGAGCTTTGCTTTCTTGCCTGGCTCTCTTTTCACCACAACAGACAGGTGCAGCGACCACAAAACACCGGACGCCACTCCAATCTGCCTGTTGATCTCACTCTCCGAGAGAGTGACAAACTACCTTTCTCTGGTCCTGATTTACCACAACTTGAATAAAGAAATACTTTATTTTAAGCTTAATTTTCCTAAAGTATGTCGACCATCTTCTGAAAAATGCAACAAAACATAGTTTTCATTGGAGTGCCCTTAAACTGTGATTTAAACTCCTGGTGACCTTAAACTGCACATTGACCTGCACAGGATTTAGCTAACCATCAACTTTGGAAGAGAGTTAGCAAATACATTCATCAAAGACAGCTGTGATTAAGCAGGAAAGGCTAGAAAACATGCAAGAGAGCGTGGAGAGAAGCACTGTTCTAACATACTGTGTGAAGATGCCAGAGGAACAGGTACAAACAGGAAAGAGTTCCAGTCACCCCCAGATCAACAGCTGTCCTCTGTCAGCTCTCAAAATACTTCAAAAAGATGAATGAGTTTTCACAAAAAGAAAAAAAAAAAACAATCAACATTTCTATAGGATTAATTCCAAAAACGATGTTCAATATTTGTACTATTTTTAGTAATATTGACCCATCCATTTAAGTTGAAATATTCTATTTTACTATGTCCTGTGCTGTTTCCAACATAGCAGTTAACCAATCAGACAAACAAACAAATACACTTTAACTTACCTGTCACCGACAGCGACACACTTTATGGTCTGTAATTCGCCGCAGCTAAATCTTTTTAAGCTCTTCGACGTAAGTGTACCACGTCTATTTTCTGTTTGCATACGAGCCATTTGACCGATTATGCTAAGCTAGCCCACAGCGGGGAAACGTCGTCCGCGATTTTTCGCCAGAAAAACAGTTTAGTAGCCGCCCGCTCACAGCTTTTCGTACAACAGAAACACTTCTGGAGAGAAACCGTACAGTAACACTATTCAGACTTACCTCGCAACATTCCTAAGCGCTTCCTAAAGTTATGTTCTTGGCATACCGGTGACGGCAATCGCTCACTTTCCGAGATAAAGCTTCAAAGTCCCGGTTACACTTTCAGAGGCTGCAATTGGTGCAGCACACGTCACGTGATCAATGATGTACACCTCTGTATGGGCCAAACCAGGAAGTCCCAGGACTTAAAAGCCAAAAAGGCATATCTAACTTGCTATTTTTACGTGCACGTTAGCAAGTTACAAACTTCTGTGTTCATGATTTAGTCGTACAAAATCACATCTTAGTGTACATGATTATTATATTGTCATATTCATGTAGATTAAGATGTAATATGAATGTTATATTGTCAATATCACACTGCTTTTATTTTTTTTAACAATTATTCCACAAGAACTTACCATGCATGTTGCACCACAATAGTAGCATTATGTATTTATTTCACACTTAAGCCAAACATTTTTTACATTTACTTTTATTTTGTTTGAGATGTTAAGATTCAAACCTGAACTCACAATCTGTTTAGCTCTTTGACAACATTGTTCTATCCATTCATAATTTAAATACTAATGCACAAATACTGTAAGTGGCGTTTAAATTAATATAAATGTTTTAGTTTCAGAATAAAACTTTCTTGGCTGATGTTCACTGGGGGGAAGAGCACAAAAATGCAGTACATGCCAGGTGTCACGCCCAAACTCCTTAGGTGGTGAGTCCAGAATATTTAAGGTTGGCAAAGATGGCTCATATAAAAAGTGGGGTGGTTACAATGTACCAAACCTTATGTAATATAAAAAAAACTCAAAATAACAATCAATTATTATGGGTGAAAAAATTAATGTCAAAATAAAAAAAATGATAATCCACATTGGAAAATATCATTTTGATTGAGACACAGTAAGTTTATTTTACAATAAGGTAAAAATGACTAAGTACAGCCACATGGGATGGCAACAAAATCAAGCCAAATGTGTGGAAACACTTTTGCAATTTTGCAGACGTGCCCATACAGTGTGGAATAATGTTCTAATAATGTTGAATTTATATTATTTTTGAGTGGAAAAACAACAGTGGGCTGAACTTTAAAAAAATAAAATGTGAATGGATTTGCCATTCATTATTGTTTGTTTGCACACATTTAATTTACACTTGATTATCTTGCAAAAAATAAAAAATAAATAAATACAAGGAATCAGGAAAACTTCACCTGCATTGTTCAGTACCAGGTATTTGTTTCTGAGTCACACTGTTTGAATTTGTGGCTAATGGTGTCCTGGATTGGTTTTAGGTCAGCGAATCGGATTGTTCAAAATGAACCAAAATTGACTATGAATCAGATTGTCAAACAGAAATTATGATATAAATCAAAATGTTACATCCCTAATAATTATGCTAGAAACATTTCTTTGCCATAAGTTTGCAATGTAAAGAGATTGTAAGTAGGAAGCCCAAAAGTGTTCCAAATATCTGTACATTATAAAAAAAGTTTAAGTAAATTACCATTCCACTGTGATATATTTAAATTAGTTAAGTTGATTTCTATTTCTAATCTAAAAGTCAACTTTTTCTTTCTCATTAAATTCTGAATTAGACGTGTACAGTTGTTAGTCTATGAATTGCAAGTACAAACATTTGTACTATGTCAAAGAGCAAAAATAAAAAATAATACAAATATTACCAATAACTATAGAATATTTCCTTTTTAAAGCTGTATGTTTAGATTGTGGTTTTTAATGTAGTTTGCATCAACTGTCATATCAAAACAATGTCTTTGGGGCTGCAATGAAATCTCCATGCCAAACCATTTATTATAAAAAATCGTTTAGAAATGTTATGTAATCCAAATTATGACAGCAATATAGCAGCTGAGGAATTAATGTTAAAAATAGGAGCAAATGTAAATTATCCTACAATATGTTTCTTTTAGATCCAAGCCATTGCTGTGGATAACTAGCAATATAAAGAAAATAATTAAAAATAAACAAAGTGAATGTTTTAAACAACAAAATCAGATTTTGCTGTTGCCTTGGATTATATATTTTTTTCTAATTCCACACTCATAGTATGTGTATTTTAGTTGATTTAACTGAAAAAATACTTTTTTTCCATTGATGAAGTGATACAAAGAACATTGTATAGACATTTTCCATGACATTAAACTAAAAATCAACAATTTGATTGCAACCACAAATGAGCAAGAAAATCTTTAATATTTGTATACTTTAATAAAAACTAGCACAGAACAATCACACCAGTGGGCAAAAAATGTTTTATTTACTTTATTGGCTTCTTCAAAAAGTGACAATAGCTTTTTATTGCATAAAACTAAAACGTCACAACATTGGCTTGAATAAAAGCACAGTTTGATATCTGGCTACAATACCGATGAGCAACATGTACTTTACCCCTGATCTAGTAGTTCAAATACATTTTGTAAATAGGCAAAAATATATAACTAGCAGTTCTAATTTTAGTTTTCAGTATATGATGCACAGACATGCTATAAGCATTAATTACAAAAAGCTAGGCTTGTAGGAAGATTAAGGTAGCGTTAAATGTAGAGGTAAAAAAAAAGATATTCATAGTGTTAGTGAAACGGTACAGTGAGGATGTGTAACGTCTGTGAAGAAGGATAAAAGAATCAAATCAAGATTATAACAAAAAGATGAGTACACGCTTTACTTTACTACACTGAACTGACAGTAACTTGGTTACCGTTATTGGCAGACATAAATGCTCCTCTTAGTGATGTTGCGTAGCCAGTAGTGATGCTTACAAAAAAAAATCAATGTGCTGCAAAAAAAAATTGATAAATGCCCTTAGAGTGTTAAATGTGCTCTTACTCCCCCATCACAACATCTGAACATTTCTGTTCTGATTTAGAATCATGTCATTAATCATCTTAACAGCTGAAAAATCTCAGGAAGGCCAGCGAAAATGGGAATACTTTTGGTACGTCCAATTGAATGAAAGCAGGAAATACTGGAATTGATTGCACTGTCAAAAATCTGCTCAGTGTTCCAGACATTTTTTTCTTGGACCGAACAGCTACTGCCATTAGGATTGAAGTGTTTGGAGGATAATTTGAGATGAGAAGATGGTTATTTATCTTTGTTTACAGTGGGACGACATAACTGCTTTCACAGACTGAAGCTGTGACTCAAAAACGCCATCGATCGAAGAGCTGGGAAACAGAAAACTGTCAGGTCGATCCTTAAAAACTCACAACAAATCGCTGGTTCTCCTTTTTTTTTGCTTGAAATACAGTGTGCAGAATGTATTTGGCAACATTTCTTCCACTTGAAACAAAGATTGTAAACGAAAAAGGTGGATAACCAGTGGGAGAATATAATGAAGACATTCTACTGTCTGTCTTTTTTACAAAACATCCAATCTGTTTTAGAAGGCCTCGAGAAATTCATAGCTTTGTCTGTACAGTATACAATATCAAGGGTTCACTTTAGTCCAAACCCCTGTCCTACATCTAGGTTGATTTTTTTTCATCAAAACAGCTGTAATTACACTTATGGAAGGAAAGAATCTGAAGCACATTGTTTTTACATACTAGTGTGTTTCTCCTGTGAATGCAGGCGCCCTCCCCACTAGGAGTCACACCCCCCTATAAACTGCTGTGCTGCAGGACGTCTCAGAGGAGAGAACACTTCTTGCTCTTCTTCTTTGCAGGTGGAGGGCACAGGACGGCCCGAATAGCCTCATCGAAGACTGTTTTAAGGCCACGCTGAGTCAGGGCAGAGCACTCCAGGTACTTGACAGAACCTGAGAAAAAAATTACAAGCAGGGTCTATAAGTCCCCAAAAGAACGTGGCTCTTTACGGATTTACTTATTTCTGTGAATTAAAGCAAAAACGTCATCACTTACCGATCTCTTTGGCCATAGCTAGACCTTGAGGATAAGTGATAGGAGAGAGTTTCTTCTCCTTCAGTTTCTCAGTGGTTTCCTTGTCATCTCTTAGATCCAACTTAGTTCCCACCAGGATGATGGGAGTGTTGGGACAGTGGTGTCTCACCTCGGGATACCACTACACAAAAACATAAAGCTACTTTAACAGATATATCCAAATGTATAGCTGCAACAACTAAGATAAAATATGTTTTCCCTTTTTAGGCTTAAAATGTCACAAAATAAGAAAAAGCACTCCTGTTTTGTCAAAGATAGATAAAAACGACACCACTTTAGAGTCAAAGGAAAATGCAACTTCCTGTGTATTTCTATCTCTTCAAAACACAAGAGCCATGACGCCTGCTGCTTCACTGGGTTCTTAAATTGTGATCTGACTTTACTATTGATGCTGAATTTTTAAAATATCCAAAAAAAATGCAATAAACATAAAAAATAAAATTCTTAGGGGATAGTCAACATTAATAATTGAATACGGATAAAACGTATGTGTTTTTGTCCAGTATACAACATAAAAAGTAAACTGATAACACACTCTGATGGGTATTATTCTTTCAATAATTTTTCAAAATAAAAAAATAAACTATACATTAAAAAAGAAAAACACTTCTGTAATGATACAGCTAGCAAAATTAAAAGTCAAGGCGTTGGCACTATTGTAGTATTACTTTAAAACAAAGAAAAAGAAGTGACAGATTATTTTGTCATTTAAATTTCTACAAAGCTACAAGGCTCTCCCAACACTTTTGAGAAACACAATAATCAAAACTCAAATATGCTGTAAAAGCTGTCCAAAAATGGTTCATATGGTTTTTCACAGGCATGACAATCCAGATGTTTCTGTAGTGTTTTAGTGCACCACTAACCTTGGCACGGACGTTTTCAAATGAGGCTGGACTCACAAGTGAAAAGCAGATGAGGAACACATCCTGGTAAGACAAGGACAAAAAAAGGGTTCAGAGTCCATGAAATTCATTTCCTGTTGAGCAGAAAAAACAATCACTAAGACAAGTGTGTTCAACTTTCTTGAAAACTCCCTTCTACATCCGTTTGCCTCATATGTTCCCGAAGAATTATTTACAGAGGTTATTAACTAAATGACACCTTGTCTGACTATTTTAGTCATTGTACCGTCTGTGGGTAAGAAAGTGGGCGGAGTCTGTCATAATCTTCTTGTCCTGCTGTATCCCAAAGGCCCAGGTTCACTGGCTTTCCATCCACCATAACGTTAGCAGAGTAGTTGTCAAACCTGTGAAGCATTTATACAAACTCAGTTTTGACATTCAAGCCTTGCTACAGATTTATGAAATTCTTTGAACGTTAGATAAAACAAACAGATAAGGTCTTTTGTCAAAAATCAAAGCAGTGTACATTTTCAGCTTGTTCTCAAACTGACATAAAAGTAGAATGTACATTTTGTAATAATCTAAAAGAAGAGTATCAAACTCCCAAAAAGGATACAAAAATAAAGCACAAAGTTAATAGCAAGTCGCACTTCTGGTAATGAAAATGCATTCCACTTTACACATGCTGCTCTGAATCTAAACAGCTGCCTGCAGAAAAGATAGTCACTTCTCACGTACAAGGAAACTAATTTTCTCCCATAAAACCAGTTGAAGAAATAAAGAAGGTTACGCAACAACTGTCCAGAAGACGAATGACGGACAGCTTAGCCATCATGAATAAATAAACACTCACACTGTGGGGATATACTCTCCTGGAAAGGCATTGGTGGTGTAGCTGATGAGTAGACATGTCTTACCCACAGCACTGAAAAAGAGATGTTTTGTTCAGTTAAAGTCAGGTTTAAGTAGGTTGATTATCCAACATTTACAAACCCTAAAACTAGTTCAAGCTTTCTAATTAATATATTATCAAATTATCTGAAATAACTAAAACTATATGGTTTGAAGGTGTATATGGAGGTTTGTTTTGGTTTTTAACAAACAGAGGAAGAAAAATTATGAGTCACTTCATCATAAAAAGCAGAATCAAATTAATCCAATATCATAAAATCAATAATTGATTGTTTACAATCATTATCATCTCGTTTTATAGAAGTCTTGTGATAAAAATGAGTGCACTGATTTCAGGAAATTCGCTTTTTTTTCTCCCAGACTAGCTGATGAGTAAGCAGATTCTTTAAACTTGTGAAACTTTACAAAGAACTGCTGTCTTCTTAAGAGTTTCTTCAAGCCGGAACTGAAAACAAAACAAAAGTCGGAGGTCGATGGACAACTCCGCTCCAGTGGGACAAACCGCACCCTCGACAAGACGTTGCAAGTGTGTTTATCTCTAACATATTACACACCAGAGTATCAATATTAGCACATTGACAATCCTGTCTTAAACTGTTGCAAACAAAACCTACTGATTTAAGTGTTGGGTAACACAAAAACACGCCCGTGTCAACACAACACTGCCAATAAAGAAAATGAATTTCAACTCTTAAAAAAATAGTATTATTGTTTATTTTGTTCAGAAAATAACTTTACTTAAAGCAAAATCATTTAAGATCAATTCACTAACTTTTGTGTAAATAAGGGAAAATCTAGAACACGGTTAATGCAGAACAACAAAATGCCCTGGGAAATATCAACACAACAACGACATTAAAATGATCTACATAGCACACATAAAGTATCTGAAAGTCCAATATTGCAACTGATAACTTAGCTAACTTAACCAGTTCAAAAATAAGACGCAAAATAGTTTAACCAATTGGATGTCGAATGACAACGTTTCGACATTAATGACGTTTTGCCACCAAAATTATCGATTAAAGATCAAATATACCCGTCACTTTAGTTAGGTTTAACTTACCCGTCTCCAACAACGACACACTTTATGGCCTGCATTGCGCCGGAGCTACAGGAATGCTAAGTTAGCTCAGAGCCAGTTAACGTTAGCTCGAGTCGCTTTTCCTTTGTCCGCAACTCCTCTCAAGTGAAACTACCCAACAGTCTTTTGCTAATAGCCGACCGTGCTAACGCAAAACTTCCTAAAGGGAGAACGGCTCGTTGTTAAATAAAGTTGCGACGACTCAACTCGGACTTTAGGTCAACTTAACTCAGAAATTCCCTAGCAACATTCCCATGCTTTCGTGAGTAGCTCTATGAGTTACGGAGCAAAACAGCGGCCACCACCCCTAACGAGAGAGAAAAAAACCGAAGCCAGCTCTACAAGATAGGGCATCCGGCGCACGCCCACAGACACCTTAACCAAAAGAAAAGATAGTCTCAAATAGGCAGTTAAAAATATCAAACTCTACTGATCAAAAACATAAAGCTAAAATATGTTGATTATTAGTTTTTGAAAAATAAAATAAAAGACAATGGTCTAATGAAAACAAAATAAAAGAAATCATAGTAGACGGAATATTTACGGTGTGACACCGAGAGAGGAACTGACGTCAGTTTTTACGCTTCATGGATTACAATGGAATTTTTGCTCTCAGGTTACGTGCCCTACATTTTGCCTTCCAGGCAAATTTAATTCTCTAAATTGGAGTTAGAGGTTTAGTTTCCTCTTCCACTACTACGCAACAATAAATTATATTCAATTATACCAGCAAATGTGCATTACATTCTTAAATAAAGAATTAAACAAACCCATGAACATTTAATTATAATACAAAAATGTTTTGTTGTTCTAGACATCTAAAACAATCAATGATTAGTTGATATAATTAATTAGTCCCCAATTTTGTTTTGCTTTTCTCTTTTAAGATTTTTTGATGAGTAGTTAAGTTTCTGTTTTAAATCAACTTTCCCAGCCTTTTAATGGTGCTAAGTCAACACATATGTGCTAACTACTTTAAAAACCTATTTTATGTTGTTTTTTTTGTGTGTAGTTTAATGAGAAACAAAGTAGTTGGATCGGTGGACATCTTTATTTAGCCACCACCCAGACCTTTGAGTCTTTTCAGTCTGAACTCGGGGTTCATTTTAACCCTGATTTCCTGCACTTCCGTGTGTCACAGTGATATTTGTCCCCGGTAGAAAAACTTACAGGGTGGAGCAGCTGCCAGCACCACCGCAGCAAAAGATGGAGCTCGTTGTAGGTGAAAGATAGAGTAATGGAGCTTCATCCACCACCCACAGCCATTGTAGCTTCACCTCGCCTGTTGCCTTCGTAAGCCAACAACACACCGCTCAGGGTTGGGCTTTATGGCGAGTCTGTCGTATCTTGTGCTCCGGTTTTCGGGCTCCGCTGGTCGGACTTACGGACTGTTCTCCAAAGGCTTGACGAGGACTTTGTTGATATTTTTTGATCTCGCTTGGCGGCTGAGAATACGATTCCCCTACTTTTACTTGGTGGCCTCAATGATGTTCAACGTCAGATTACAGGTAAATATTTACACTTCTGTTTTCAGACTGACGAGGGATCTTGTCACCATGCCAACAGCTGATGGGGGGCTAGAAGGGAACCTTTGTTCTTATGGTCATTTAATCCCAGTTTAAACCGACATATAATCTCTAATACATATGTTTGGGTTAAAAAAGCATCTCTTAGCCCTGTTAATTTGAAAAAATACATTAACAAAATTTGATCATTATTGAAACAAGTTCATATTAGTAAAAAAAAGAAAAAAAAAAAAGAAGTGTTTTTATTCAATCTAAAATAAGAACAGTACTCAGTAATGTGTGATCATTTAAGAAAAACATCAACACAGATATTTTCACCCTTAAATGAACCTTTAATCCTGCATAAATATTGTATATCAGCTGCTTTTATTGACACTTGAATTTTTAAAATGGAAAATGTGACAATTTTTGTCTTTTCTCAGGTCCACATAGAAATCCATTGAGTCGTCAGTGTGAAACCTTTGGGCTTTAAGCAGTGAACGGTAAGCTCTGCCATGCTCTAGCTACCTGAAAAGGGGATTTCTTGCAAGCAAATGTGGGGATTTGGTAGAATACCGTACAACTCAAATAATATTTAAAGCAGGAAATGGCTTATTAAAAAACCTATACTAAAGTTGTTTATTAAAAGAGAGAAAAATATAGAATTTTAGGGAAAGAGATACATTTATTTTAACACTATACACAAGACACCCACAAACAAAAAATTTGTATCCATGTGTGGAGCGAGACTGTGAAACAGTCTTAAAACAATGTCCAAACATAACATTTTTTAAGAATAAATATAGAAATATGATAACTGATAGATATAAAAAAATATAAATAAACAGATATAGCTGTAAATATTTATGAATATAAATTTGAATTGTGTCAAGATACACTTGGATGTGTTGGGTTTTAAATGGAACCAAAGACATGACGACTGTTGGTTGGATGTTTCTATGTGTATCTTTATCTATATATTGGTGTAGTTTCTCATTCATCCAGGTGATGTAGTCTAGAGATTGAGTCATCGTAAGTGGTCTTAAAAATGTTTCTTTCTTTGAAACATTTGGCCGCTCATCCAAGTCGCTCCATAAATCGACTTATCCACATGAGTTTATATGGGTATCTGAAAGTGAATCTGTGCTCATTAGAGAGAACAGGACAGTAATAAGTAGTGGGTGGACTGGTTGGGAAAAAAAAATTGGTCTGGGGCATTCAGGTGGGAATTTCTAAGGTTTTACTTTTTCTCACTCAAATATTTATTCATTTTTTTTAGGCTAATGTTATTTGTATAAATTCGTGCAACCAGGCACAAAAACCGACTATAGTTCATGTTTGTCACACGTAATACATCCATATTTTTAGCGTAACCAAAGCTAAATGTTTGGATCCATGCATGTAACACATAAGTTCAGCACTCGCCGCACATATTTAGAAAATTACCTGTGAATATTCACTTTCTATTTTACCTTTACTAAAATAAAATATCATCATCAAGCGGGTGTCTCAATGCAGTAAAGTGACTTCTTTTTCTCTCCTCATCAGGTGCCCTCATAAAGATCTGCTGCCTTTGCCAGTCAAAGGTGGTCAGGATGTGTGGAACCGGAGCGCCCGATGAGGACCGACTGATGGATGTGGACAGAAAATAAGCCTCGTAGTTACTGATCAGTTTACTCAGACTGTGAAACTGCCCCGTTCCCTCTCTGAATATGAAATGCGATGATTGTCACTTGTTTGTCGCTCATTTGTCCGATGTGTCTCAGGTCGCACTTTGTGACACCTCACAGCCAAAATCTGGATGCACTTTGCTTTCCTCCTAGAAAGGTTTATATTCACAGCATGACATAAACAAGCTTGTTTTTTCTCTTGTGACTCAGACACTTTATGAGGGGGGAGATTAGTTATACAGGCGGTACGTGTTTTTGTTTTCTTTACAGATATTTAAGGGAATCTGAACTGCTTGGACTGGAAATCTTGCATGTACAGGATAACCAGAAATGTTACACAGGATTTTTCTCATCAACAGGTTTTCCCTTCTGTGATTCTGTATCTCAGTCTGACTGGAGAGGTGAATTAATTATTTCTTACATTTTTGTATATCAGTTTGTTTGGTTTAGTGTCGAGATATTTTTAAGGTCTGAGCACTGACCTTTTATTTACAGTCTGTTGCACCAATGAAAATAGTTGAACTTTGATGAAATAAATGAATGAGAGCAACATTTTCTTTTGTATTATTTATACATATATATTAGCAAGTTTTTATACATGTTTTGCTGTTGCAAATATTGATAGATAAAACCATCTAAAATGACTAAAGTAATTTTTAAAAATGCACACATGCTTACAGAAGCCCAATGCAGCAAATTATGGTATTCAGAAAATTTACAGTCTTTTTTTTTTTTTTATTAAACTTTTGTAGTTAAAAAAAACTAGGAATAAAATGCAACACTTTCTCTACTTAGCTAACATTAATCTGAGGAAAAGCAAAATCATGCTTCTAGAAAAATTTTATGACTGATTTTGAAAAAAAGAAACTCAGTTAAATATTAGTTGAATGTTGTTTTCAAGGCTTTCTTCATATTTGAGCTAATTTAACAGTAAACCAACTTTACCAGTTTTACAATTTCATTACAATTAAAAGCACATTTACATTTAAGAAAATAAAGGAATGACTTTAAAAAATCATTTTTTTTAAGTTTTAATACCCCATGTGACAATAGCTGCATATTTAACCTCTTTTCCCCCTTTTCCCTACTGGAAGATTTATATAAATATGTGTATATTTGTGTAATCAGTCCAACTTATTTTTATATGGGCTGGTTCTGCAGTGTAACCTGAGGTCTCTGGAATTAGAGGGCCTCCTGAAACCCAATAACTGTTCTATAAATGCATAGAGATGACTACTCAGAACTGCTTAATATTGATTTTTCTTTAAGCTCTCTCAGGGAAGAAATATACACTGAAAAAAATATTTTAAATGTTTCCTTTTTATGCCTTCCATGTTTTCTTCAAACACAAATCTTTGTTCTATTAAAGTCAATTACTGGTCTTTAAAAAAAGTTTATCAAATGTGATTTATGAAGAGCAAGCTTTGTCTAAATGATTGTTTCTCTATATAATCGATATTATACCTTAAAAGTACTACTACTTTTTTTGATGCCCCATGAAATTATGACTGTAGCACCTTCTGACCACTAGGGGGCAACATATTATCACAGTTTTTGAGTATCTTTACATTTGTTTTTGAGCAAAATCCAGCAACTGTCAGATCTTTTGAAGTAGAAGATGAAAGAGTTAATTAGGCAATATAAAAAAAATCTGTATTTTTAAATGTACATTGCTCCACTTATGTACAGTTTTAATAGATATGTTTTTTGTTGTTGTTAGAACTCAGTACAAATAAGAAATGTGTGATGAAATAACCCAGAATATCATTTTTGACCTCTTTAAAAAATATTTTCAAAATACATTTTCTTGATGCAAAATATCTCCAACAAAACTTCCTCTAACTCGTCAGTCATGTGCCAGGCTCCAGCGTAAAACCATCTATAGTTGCCAAGGCAACTGCATTTCCCAGTGTGACAGTCAAATCTTTCTGTCCACCCCCTTTTTTCTGGAAAAATAAAAAGAGGATTTATCGCTCAGGGATTTGTTGGGGAAATATTTTAATAGGGTTTTCATTGAGGACTGGCAGAGCGAGGGATGTATAGATGAGGGATAAGTGAAGTTATCTTTACCCTGTTTTTGCCCACCGACTGTTTGTACCCTCAGAAAAGAAGAGGGGGAGTGGGATAAAGATAAAGTTTAGCCTTTGGCGTCCACAACAGCAGCAGCGCACATGTTTTATTGAATGGGTGAGAATGAGTGATAATACTGCAAATGGAAATTGCTGTGATTCAGATGGGGACTCACAACTGCATTGCAGTATTTTAATGTGCAACCCACTTTCACACTCATTATTCTTGGAGCCCAACATTTAATTTGTGCGAGAAAGTGAAATTCTAAGCCTTTTTTCTATTGGAAATTTTACATTTTTATCAATTAAAATCCTTTTTTTTCATTGAATCTCTAAAAAAAACTTTTTATTATCAAGTTAATTAAACTTCACAAACCTTTTTTCATACAAAGGTATGTATTTTGGTAAAATTTGAACCTACTTGATTTAAATTGTTAGATAATTGACAAGAAGTTAAATTTTTATTGTCATTTTTTAAATGAATAGGATTTTGAGAATTGACAAAAAGTGGAAAAAACCCAAACAAAAATTAGATAAAAATGTTGGCACCAATAAAACGGCACACATTTGGAGAATAACTTTATTACAGTTTTACCAGTGAGCAGCAATTAACACAAAAAGTTAAGTTTAGAAGGCTGATACGCATTATTCAAGTCAAGCTCCCCCTCATTTTAAGCTTAATGGTTGACAGGAGTCATATCTAATGAGGACAACCTTCATGTAAGTTAAATCTAACCCCTTTGATATTGCATCTGATATCACAATGTTCACAGAAAAGTGTTTTGATCAATAAAGTTTTTATCAAACTGCATACTCAAAGGAAAAATCGATTAGGTGATATATCGCGATATTTTGTTTAGCGATACTTGAATCGAATGAAATGCAGACAAGACGATTTAATTGTTTATGAGAGTTTTTCAGCGTCTTTCTTTTGTTTTCTACCTAAACCCCCGACCACTAGTTCTATACCGCAACAAAACAACAAGATCTCACCAGAACCAGCTTGTGTTAAATGTTAAGTCAGTTTTTGTTGTTATGAGACGTGTACTACTTAGTTTTTTGTTGTTTTTGGTATATAATCTAAAATAAAAAGTAAAAATTGTTCAGGAATAGTCTTGGGATATATTGTGATATGTATCGTATCACCAGATGCTTGCCAATACTAATACTCATATTACAGGAAAATAAAAAAGTGTTTTAATCAGACTTGTGTTTAATCAAAGTAGAAATGCATGCAATACCTATATTTTACATTTCAGCTTTTTATTTTTCTGCTTTTTTTTCCCCAACAAAATATTCAATAAATATAAATTCCCTTTTTGTATGAATCAAAATCAAAATGTTCCTTTTTTGTTTTAGAGTTGAGAGGAATTCCTCAGAGTTTGGTGACACTCTGAAGGGGTTTCTGTGTGCTAACGGCTTTTGAACTTCAGGTAAAATATAAATATATGTATTCATCACCACACATCTAAACTTTACTGCGTTTAGATCTTTTTTGGTGGAGTTAAGGTCTGTTTGTCTAACATGTGATTAAAACCCCACATGTATAGACAGATTACTAAGTACTATTAAACATTAATCCAAATGATGTAAGCTGTAATGCATTAATGCTAAAACAGGGATGTATTCTCATGTAAAGTTTGGGTGAGATGGAGTGTGTGTCGGGTTCTGATGTTCCAGTTTCCCCCCTTAACCTCGTTGATGGAGGAGAAGAAGCATATGAAGCATATTGAGTAAAGCGCTCAAAAGGAGGATATCAAATGCAGTAATGAGCGTCGAGTTGACCTGAAAACTGAATCAAAGGAGTGGGGGGAGGAGAAGAAGAGGAAGCAAGAGAACAAGGGAGGAAATATGGAAGAAATGGAGGAAGGATGGGTGTTTGCATTCACAAAAGTCATCTTGCCATCTTGAAATGCGTCCGGAGCAAAAAAATGAATAAAGAAGTGTAAAAGATTGTGAAAATGCACTCAAAAATACATTTTTGAAGATTACAAACGATTATTTGCTTTCCTTACAGTAGTAATTTTTTTTAGAATCTTAAATTGTACGTTTTTTATTGACAATAAAGACTACATAATGTTCTGAAATTGGTTTGTATTTGATTTTTGTATATCCAAAATGAAGAAAATAAACTTAAACACCAACTTCAAATTACTTTGTTTGACCTTATTTACAAGAATTTGGGTTTTAGCTGCAGCAGGTTTCGGGAGGTCGTCCTCCAGACGTGGGGTCTCACTCGCAGCTTTACATTCAAGGTCTCCTTGCATACACTGCCGCCTTTGTGAGAGCGCATAAAGACTCCACTCATATGTGTCCTTGGATCCAGAGAATCCGCTCAACTTTGCCCTTCAGTCAGATGCTGGCAGGAAGGACGTGGTGGCGATGCAGAGCTGGATTTTCTTTTTTAACCGTGGAGGGAGGAGATCCTGTGACCTCTGTCACATTCAGGCCATTAGCCAAAATGTGGCACCGTCAGCCCGTTCAACAGGAAGGACATGGGGGTCCCTAGTTTTGCTCAGTCTCACGTTGACTAATGTTTGGTGAATTTTTATGGAAAATAGAAACATATATGCACCTACCAACTTTGTATTTCTGTTTACAATTATTTGGAATCTCTAATTTGATTTAACAGCCAGTTTCAATACATGATACTGAAAAATATACATTTTTTTGCCTTTTTAAGTGAATAAAAAGCTCATTATTTGAAAAATTTTAGCACTGATTTCTATGTAAACAAAATTAAAGATGTAGAAATATAAATTGCTTGTGTTGCTCAAAACCAGTAGAGTATCTAAGGAATAATTATAAAAAAAAAATGAAATTTTACTTTGAAAGGATGTGATTTTAGAGGCTAGGGATGCTGGGGGGTTGCTTATCTGGTTAATTAACTATTGTGGGGGGGTTGGGAGTTTGGAAACGAGGAGGTGATCACCCTGGGGGCATTTTGGCGGTGACTGAAGCATATGAAGCAGTTTGACTGCTCAATCAGGTCACGTGAAGTCGGTCAGAAGCACCACAAACATTTCCCATGATAGTCGCCCTAATCTGTAGAGCGTGCACCCCCCCAAGGGTGTTTACTGTCTGCAGCTCAGGAGACAAGCCACACATGGTCACTTCAGGCCACTGGTGTATTTTGGTAGTTAATTTATTCCATTTTTTCATGCAAATCTCCAAAAAGATTAAGTATACTCTCTACAAAGTGATAGTTTCGTTACTTTAAATGCATTAATTTGAGCCTGTGTGTTAATTTTCGTTTATGACTGAGGAAATCTGGGCCATCACGAGGTTCCCTTTATGAGTCATAAACTCATAAACATGACATTTATGAGGAATAGAGCAAACTGAGCGGGCTTGTGTGTCTGTGAGAAGCAGACCCATGAGCATGGAAGCTTTTAATGAATCTTTCAGTGAGGGTGTTCTGTTTGACAAATCCTGCAGTGGTGGGCAGTAAAACATTCATCTAACCATTTTCTCAAGCTATCAGAAAGGTTTTGCACATGACCTATTTAACAGTCGTAGTAAAATTCCCAGCTGCTTTACATCAATTCCTCACTTCAAATATGGGAAATAAAGAAACGCTTGGTTAGTTTAGGCCTCAAAACAAAGAAAACTTCAAGCGAAATTTCCCTCTAAGTAAATATTTCCTATATACTTCCTTGTTTTCTGTGGCCCTTGCAGCATCAAACAAAAAAATACAAGGAAAAGTCTGGCACGCCAGGTTTTTTTTTTTTGCCCTTCACAAAGCGGCGCTTATTTCCAAAGTTTCCTTCAAAATAAAGGATTATTTCCACAAGAGTTGCTTCAAGCCTGAGTGCAAAGAAAACAAATACTAACTGATGTCTATATCCTCATATCCTGTCTACTTCCAAGCACAATCATGCAAAAATCATGCTGCAGGGTTTTTATTTCTCCTTTTATTTTGCACTTTGGTGCATTGAGCTGGTTTGTGCTGGACTGATGAGTCTTAGTGGGTTGTGTGTAATCCTTTTATTCTCCTAATGCAAAAAAAAAGTAATTTGAGCTTGTGGGGGTACAGTTTAAGTAAAAAGAAAATCAGATTGGCCTAATTAGAATGAAAAGAGTGGATAAATCTCTTTTCTTTCTAAACAAACCAAGAAGAAGCGTGGTGCTGACATGAGAAACTGTGTCAGGAGGACTGATTATGTTATGGCTGGATAACGCCGCTCTGTTTAGATTGAGACTGAAACCCTCTTCTCAAAGTGACACCTTCGACTAAATGAATGAAGACATTAAAACATCTGTTCATGCTTGACCATTCGAGTAATCCACACAGGAAGTGAAGCCACTCCTTCTCCGTGGAAGCTGGAATGCTGTAATTAAAACCACGTGTGTGGAAAAGAGGCAACCTCTTCAAATATAGGAGTGTGCGTGCGTGCGATCCAAAAGTGCACTTATTTTGAAATGTAATTAGTCTCTGTGGGTTTTTACAATGCAGGCTTAAAGAGATTTGGAAACATTTGAAGCCTCTACTAAACCAAAATTATTTCAATTATTTTATAGTAATATATGTGAGATCTTATTAGTTCAAATAAAATGTAACTCTTAAATACTGACAAAATAATAGATTTAGCAATAAGGTACAACTTAAACATATTGCCATCTTAAACTCAAACATTATACCCTCTTCTTTACTTTTATTATTATGAATATTATTGCAATTTTAAAGAAGCACAATTTATGTATGACAAATATTAACCTTTGTGTTAAGAAGAATACTTTAAGCTGTTTACTGTTACAAAAATCAGTAAATCTAAAAATGTATTTGTTGAAATGATCACATTTAGTCAAATTTTCCATCAATTTTTTTGCCTAAGCAGAATATAAAATTGAACAGAAATATTATATTTTGATTCTTTAATTTTGAAAGCAATGGAAGGGCAAAGAATAAGTTCAAGAAACCATCACATGTATCAGTTTTTAACGTATTATTATTATTATTACTATTATTATTATTATTATTTTATTATTATATTTGAAAAGCATGACCTTGTGTAACTTTTTGTTTGTAAATTCATTATTTGTGATTTGACCAAAGGTCGAACAATCATTATTGATCGGTTTGTTTTTAAATCTCACTGCTGTCTGGAGTCACGTGACCAAAAATCGGCAAGTAGAGCTGACGCGCTGTACGAGATCTGATCAAAAACGAGTTAAAGATGTTGACAAACACAGCTTCCTGTTTGGTATTTCAAACTAAAAATCACGGCTTAACTGACACAAGAGATACTTTTATTTTGGTAGAAACAAAATGCACTTCCGGTTGTGTTTCTTCTTCACGATTGTAGACTTGACGCCTGCTTTCCAACCTGCTGTGGCTGTGACAGTGGAGTGGAGGCGCATTTGGAGGAACCACGAAGGCGAGCTCCGTCACTGTGGGTTAAAATACGACCAGCTTCTGCTCCAGAAACACATCTCTCAGTGACGGGGAGACAGACGGCGACGGGAGGAGTTTGGCTGGCGACTGTGAGGCGTAAATGGCCACAATATTCCCTACAGAGACGCTGCTGTTTGTGAGACTACCTGTATAGCAAATGCGTCCTGTGCATTTGGACGTTAATTTTTTATAAAAACACGTGACGGAGGTTTCTTTCTTTCTTTTTATTTTATTTTTCTACATTTTTGTCAGTTTTTGATCTCCTTGCTACAGTCATGGACGACGACAACCAAGGTAGTGTACATATTTTAGTGTCATCACAACCTTTGACCAATAACCTGTGCAGAAATAACAACAATAATAATATAAGAAATATTATTATAAATGCAAATAACTCTGATGACAAAATTAACAAGATTTCTGATGATTTCTCCTGGATTTGATGAATTTGAGCAAAACAATCAGGATGGCAGAGAGCATCCCTGTACTGGAGACTATGTCTTTCTGTGCAGACTTTTAAGTTTTGTCTGTTATAAGCTCTAGATCTGGATACATTCACTATATTTTTGCTATAACTCATAGTTTTCAATGAAAGGGCTCCATCAGGGACCACAGACAGGATCCTGCAGACTTTATCCACTTAAAAACACAAAAGCTGCTTTGGAAACTTTGAGCAGGGCACTTTCAGACTGGAAGCATTGGCAATAGTGGAATAGTGCTGTTTCTTAATGCAACAGCATGTAACACTAAAATGATCTAATGCCTATAGGCTTTAGGATACTAATCTAAAACACATATTGTCCTGTAGTGTTCACTCCTGCAGGAAATGACTAATTTCTGGGGTAGACCCTACATGGCACCTGGGCATAGAGCTGTCGCGGTTAACATGTCTGTGGACCTCAGACATGCTGCTATGCTTTTATGCTTAGCTTTTTTGCTGTGATGATTGACAGATCTGCAATGATGTTTTGCTGTTTCTTCCTCAGTCTGTTCCCTTTATCTGATACAGATTTAGCCAGGAAAAACGGCTTCATTTGTGCATTAAGCAGCATACTTGGAGCGAACACCTACTCACACCCACATATGTGGCCACTTTGTGCGAGTGATTGTTTGGAGGGATGAGGGGAAAGCAAACCACAGAACTAGGATTTAAGCTCACTTGGATCACAGGGAGAACTGTCACTAGGTGACAGGTTGGTTAAGAAAGTTTCTACCATGCTGCTGACATTCTGTTTAGCTGAGAAGGCAACAGCAAAGTGAGATCTAGTCGTAGCAGCATAGAAGTTGAGATCTCTGAAGGGAAATAGGAAATGTTTGTGTGAGGAAGAAGTGCCAGAGCGCAGATGGAAAACTGCCCATGACGGATGGAGCACTGCCAAATGAAAGACGGCGGAAAAAAAAAAAATCTGCGACGCAGTTACGGAATCAATCTGTTTTACAGGAGAGTAATTCAGTAAAATATTCTGACCCGAGTTAACCCACAAAACAAGTCGTCTTCTAAAACCAGCTGTCAAAGTGGGTCACATTTGCAACAGGGACTCATTTATTCTTCCTTCTTTTATCATTTATTTTACTCCTCATTTGGATGTGTCTCATCAAAACCATAATCTGGAATAATTCACATCCCTTATAGATTAAACGAGTACTTTGATTAACTATTTGACCATTGTAGCCAAAAAAAACAATTAAAAAGTCATTATCTCTATGTTGCAATCTAGTTTAGCTGAAACAAACCCTGTTTCTGTGCACCAGCATCACATTTTCCTTGTTTTATCTCCATCTACTTGATTCATTTTTGTTGAGATAATTGAAAAAAATAATTGAAGATATTTCACAACAACTCCCATCTCTCCAATCAAAGTCAAAATGGAAGTGGACCAATGTTTTTATAAGAACGAGGGTCAGATTTGTTGTTTTTTCTGTTCATCCTCTGTCCAATTAAAAAGCACGATGACTTGCTTTGGCAGAATTGTTTGCTCTTTGCAAGGTTTACAGATAATAGGTTGGTAGTAATCTGCCTGACACGTGTGGCATTCAACTTCACAAAGCCTTCTGCCCCGATACTCTCTCAATGCACAATATGGGAACAAAAGACCGAAAGGCTTTATTGGAGCTTTGTGACACACTGTGGCTTGTTGTAAAGCATTCCTGCTCTGCATGACTGCGTTTGACAAACTTTGTCTCCACTGCTTCATTACTTTTCATTACGAGCTGCTTACAGTGTGTGCAGTGGGGGGGCGATATGGTTTGAATCGGGGCTTCACTGTCATGTGATGGCTTACGATTTTGGTTATAGTGATAACCAGTCATTTGAACTTGGCAGGTGAGTGTGTGAATGTGTGTTGCAGAGTAGGGTTAGGAAGGTCACCGCAGCTCAAATCAGGCAGTGAAGAGCTGAGCTTTTCAAACAGATCTCTTAGATTGTCATGCTTAGGCTGCAGGACGGTTTATTGCTGTAAATGGGATTTAGGATTCTGGAAAATTAGTCCTGCAGCTTTTCCTCATAGGTCTGTCAAGTGGTTGATGTGGGAACATCCTTCAACCATCAGAGGAGCTTTTTAGCACTTTTATATGTTTTTGAGAGGTGGATTCACCTGTATTCTGGGAATTCAAAGTTTGTGAGATGGTGAAAGATCGAGTGATTGTTTTGTGTAAGAACCAAAGGGCCCTGCAGGATGCTAGGGAGCCACAGTAGGTGGTGGAAACTAAAAGTCCCTTTTTATTTCCTGGTAGAAGCAAGAATGTTGTTACTTTCTTTCAGTGCATTACAGCCAACGCCGTGGCTTCCACACCTACTTCAGTCGAGAGACTTTGATTCATCAACCTCAAAGTCCAAAAACTTCTCTTAAAGCCTTGACACTTGTGATCTTAGCCACACAACAGCTTTGAAAACATCACTTTCACTTAATTTCATGAAATAAAATGTCTAACTTGTGTCAGGACTTTCATTCCTTCTCTCACAATATAAACTCCAAATCTGCTGCTGGTCTCATAAAGGGAGAAAAGTCATGAGAAAGTAACTTTAAGTCTTTTTTTTAATGTGTTTTTATCATCGATTAGGATTTTTACATCAATTCCCAATCAGTCGGCAGCCTTTTTTCAGTAAAATCATAAATAAATAAAAAATATTAAAAGTAGTGGAGCAAGAAATGCACTCACAGGGTTAAAGCAGAAAAACACATCAGGATTCGTCTTAAAAATGCCGGTTTATAAACCATTCGATTGTTCTTAGATAAAACTTTTGAGAGACCTTTGAAAAAGGGTGATTAATCCTGATCCATATGCTTGGTCATGCTTGTGTTCGGGTTTTTTAGTCTAACTACCGCTGACTTTTCTTTAGTCCCGTCAGTCGGACTCGCCTTTGTGAAAGAGCATGTGTCTTCCTCTGTTACGATCGCGCCGTGCTCAAACTGCTCCTTCGCACTGGTGGCCATGCTCATGCCGTCAGACTCATTCTGGCTCATTGACTCTCAAAAGTGGGCACAGAGAAGCAAAAAAAAAAGTCTGGTTTCCATGAGAGGATCAGCTTTACTATAAAGACTTAAGTGTGCGTTTTTCATCTCTGGCTGAAAGGTCACTGAACACAGAGGGTCCTTGTTGAGTTTGGCCTTGCAAGGATATCAAATAGCACGTTATATTTACCCGTGACATCCCCGTATTGACTCAAATGGGACTCAGCAGACTTTAAGACACAGTGAATGATACGGAAATTAACTTTAGATTTAGCAGGCTTGAGCTACTGCAACAGTACGGGCCAAGTTTCAAGTGAGCATAAACCTCCAGGGACCTCATTCTGCCTTAAAATATAATTATTTTTTAGAAGTTTGTAATGAGAAGACTTACATTTTTGTTTGGAGAAGAAGGAAAAAAAAAGATTTTTCTTTTGATCTGTGCAGTGGAGGCCCACGGCTCAGTGCAGTCACAGATTAGGATCTGTCTCTGCAGCGTTGCGATCATCAGGGGATGATAGAGGTTAAACGTGTCATGCTATATTTCGCCTTTTTGGAAAGGCAGCTCAGAACATGCCAGTTTCCCAAAAGTCTGGCGTCATAAGCGGCATTCAGTTCCAGCCAAATAATGCACTCATCCAATTTCTGAGGAGGTCCTGCCTCCATTTATGTAGGAAAGTGTTTTTGGTCAGAAAGGTATGAGGCAGAACAGTGTGAACAGGAAAGGGACTGTCGGAACAGTTATGTAAGCTCGCAGATTGTTTGACCTGCAGGAAAAAGGTGTATCCCCCAAAGACTGCCATTCGAACACAACCTTTAATTGCTACAAACGGTCCACAATCCTTATTTTTCAGCACTTTTAACGACCACTTTGGAAGATTGTTTCTGCACAATGTTCTGTTATATAAAAGTTAGCTTATATGTGCAGCTTTAAGACGTAATTATAAACCTTAACAACGTCCTGGAGGAAAAATGCAACAGTCTGATAACCTTCCAAACCCTCATCTGGTTCTTCTATCCCATTTATCAGGTTTGAATTCCTGCAACCCCCAAGACGATAGAGGTATTTTGCTGAGTGCGTTAACATCCCCGATCATTTTCTTCAAAGGAATGTCTCCAGATACAAATTTTTGTTGCACCATCTTTTGCTTTTTTACAGCAAAAAACGACTTTAAAAAGGAGAATAAACGAGTGAAGCAGTAATTCAAATGTAGATTTCACTGCAACAGCTGTCTAAGCACTTCAGCTAAGTGAGCGTTGGATGTAACTTAGCCAATAACTCTGTTGTTGTTGCCTTTAATCCTACAATCATATAAAGCTTTAAAAGGGGAAACAAATGCATGCATACTGTAAGAAGAAAATCCATCCTCTTACCCTTATGACCTCCATAGATGGATGATTTTATAGCTTAGTCCCTTCATTGGTGATCAGACCTTAGTATTAGAGCTTCTACAGGCACTGGTGTGAGTTGAGTCTTTTGTTGTGTTATTAATCATTTTATATTGAAAAATCGTGTATTTTTTGTAACTCTTTCCAGTTTTGCATCTTTATTAGCTTTTCTTTAACAGTTGATTGTAAAATACATAACATTTGTCCTTTAGATGCTTCCATTTCTAATTGTATTATTTGACTGTCTTGTTTTTCCTCAGTCCCTAAAATACAAACAATTAAATCAAATCCATCTTTACATTCACTTTTATTACAAATATCACATCTTAAACACCTAGCTGATGGGTTTGCAAGGCTTCTGGCTGACTGCCAGCCTCCTACAACTCATTTGTCTGCTCTCTTGGGTCTCACCTCACAGCCGCTCGAATGTAACATCTGCTCTTAAGACGGGGGTTTGTACAACTCATGGATTCTTACAGTAGGTCAGTAACCTAATTAAAGAAACAACTTTTTTTAAGGTGTTGCTGCATCATGCAAACCTAAATCATATTTTATCATGAGAGAAAAATAGGCTAAGGTCGTTGCAGTCTTCCACTTTACTTATCAGCTGCTCTGAACAGCAGCAGTGTCTTTAATTGAGAAGAGCTGGTGAGAGTGCGACAGGACTCTTGAGCAACCAGCTCGTGAGGATTTTGCCTGTGCAGTCCGGTCAGTTTGCATAAAGCTTGGCAAAGAAGACGAATAGGTGCGTCGGTGGCACAGATTCAAAAAGAGACCAACCGCTGCAGTCAGATTCTTAAACTAGGTTAGTGGCGCAAAAGCTCAAAGCAGCTGTGTTTACTTCAAGCTCCTTTTCCCCCTCCCATATGTACTGAGCCACAAATGTATACAATGATGTTACTTTGAGTGTGTGCATCTCTCTTTAATGATTCCATAGAGGATAAGTGTGGGGGGGTGAGCCCTTTTCAAGCGTAGTCAAATGTGGGAGATCAAGAGGGAAGGAATATGGATGACAGCTTGAGGATTAAAGGGTCAGCGGCTCTTACATGAGGTGGACTGCTAAAAAAAAAAAATGTGTTGGAATATGTCCAAAATATATTCCTGAAAAAACAAAAGTGGAAAGAAAAGTTGACATCCTCAAAGTTTATGGTATTTGTAGTTAGAATATTTGACAATCAATTTGTATTTCCTTTTGCTGTAGTAATTTAATAAATAGAAAATTATATAAATGTGAAGTTGTTTTGAAGTAATTTTACAACAGAAAGTATTTTCTATCCCAAATTTAGCAAAAATAAATTTTTTTACTTGTTATGCAACAATGCGGAAACATCAGACTTTCTTTTATTTAAATGGTGGATTTCCATCACTTGTTAAAAAGGAAAAGAAAAGTAAAGGAAAGTGTAAAAAAAACCAAACCCTAGTATTTGTTTAGATGAGAACAGCTGATATTCAAAAGGGAACATTTTCATGCAGTTGCACGCAAAGAGGAACTGCTATGAGTTTCCTTTTTGATACGACTCGCATACGTTAATATGAACATTTGGATTTTATCAGTAAGATGAAACATTGATTTTAAAGGACATTTTGTTGAAATCACTGAAAAGCTATGTTTTTTTGACACATGCTTTTTAAAGATGATCTTAATCTATAGGCAAAGTTATGATGCAAAAGGTTCATCAACTCCCACATGGACTTATCAGTCTCTCTTTGAAGGTCACAAACAAATTTCCCCCCTTCTCTTCCCTTCTTCAGAGTCTACTGTAGAAAGCAGTTTAAGAGCTTCTGTTAACTAATCCATCGCACTGCACCACAATGGAGAGCCCTAATCTGTCCCATATTTGTTCTGCCGTTGAGTTACAAGTTCAAGCATACAGCTAGAGCCATAAAAATTACACCAGAGACGAAAAGAATGAGGAGTTGTGCAACAGGTGGTGGGTGGCCTCCGCTCTACCCTGATCCCC
Source organism: Oryzias melastigma (assembly GCF_002922805.2). Lineage (NCBI taxonomy): Eukaryota > Metazoa > Chordata > Actinopteri > Beloniformes > Adrianichthyidae > Oryzias > Oryzias melastigma. Next base: position 12,272,067 of record NC_050519.1, read on the forward strand.
AGATCCTCGTTACACAGGAAAAGACGTTGGACCGCCGAAAAACCTACAGAAATCCAACGAGTCGTCGTCCATAAATAGTTAACCATGATTTCTAGTATTGGGTGCGGTCTTTCTTTACGGTTTCATGTTCTCTTTGAGGCTTCGTGGACTCTGTTCAAGCTCCTCCCAACGTCTAAGCATGGCTGGATTAGCTGTGCTGACCCCGCTGTGTGAACGGTGATCTGTCCATAATCTGAACCTGTTAATCTGACCTCTGTATTCAAAAAGCAGATGAACTGATGTTGGGGATGGGCTGCTGTTTGTGCAGATCTTCAAAATCTGGAAAACCCCTTTTTTCTGGAGCTTGAAAAAGGTTTTATTAATCAAACTTATTTCCTGCCCTTTTTCCCCTGAGCTCATTCATTGGGATCCACACAGCAAATGAGGACAGAAAGACCCACTTTACAGCTGGAATGTCTCCTTATCTGTCCGTTTTTTCTAAGGTGCATCGCTGGACTTTGCTGCTTTCCAAATTGCAGGCCTGAACCTCAAACAAACAACAAACATGTTGACTCATTTAGGACGATTGGGGTCTGTAGAGACCATGTTTGGAGTTAGTGGAAGAGTCATTTGTTATTATGGAAAGCATCACAACAGCATGTCTGGCTTCATTGAGATCTGGTTCACTGCATGGCATCTGATCAAAGCAGTAATGAATTGTTGATGGGTCTCTGGAGGCTCCTGTTTACGCTGATGATGTTAGGGATGCTAATATGTGCTCTTGTTATGAACATAATGAAAAAGTCAGAAAAAAGGTCAAATCTGAAGAATATTAAAAAAACAATTGTGAAAATTTAGAAAAAAAGAAAAATTCAAAGCAAATGTATTTGGTTCACACAAATGAAAACTAAACACAGATTTCTGCCATTTCTCTCTCCAAATGGTAAAATTGTAAATTTTGGATACTTGTATTGTGGTTTTCTACCTACCTTGAAGGCCCAAAGCCCTTTTACAGACACTGTTCCATTTACCTATGCACACAAACATTCACACACAGATAGTCTAATGGTGCATTCACACCGGACACGATTCGCACAGCAGGGGCGTCAAGTTTCAATGTTAAGTCAATGTACAGATGTGATCTGAGGTCTTGCGGCACGATTTGGGGGTCGGGCGTGGCGCGGCAAAGTTGACGTAGCAATCAGGGACTTGGCTTTGGCCACGTGACGTTCTCAGTGACTCAGTCAAAGGGTAGAAAAGTACATCCAATGTAAGTATTTTTGTGCTGAACTTCCATCCATTTTCTTAACTCGCCGGGGCCGCTGGAGACTGTCCCGGTTACTGTTGGGCAAAGGCGGGATACTCCCTGGACAGATCGGCAGCCCGTCACAGAGCTCATGGAGCTGGTGCGATTGAGCCCGCTATGCTAGCCAGCCTCCTGGTGAACAGCGTTGCGCACTCCACGGGCTTATAATGTTCTTCTTATTTTCATCAAGACGATAATTAAAACATCCTCCAGTTTTATTTTTATTTTTCCCCTCTTGGGTTGATGCTCAAACTGGTCACAGACAGATGGAAGTTATGTTTTATATAGTCATTAGGAGTGAAGTACACCGCACTGGGAGAGACCGAAGGATCTGGTTAACCCAGACATAGCGACGTGCTTGCCAACGCCTCTGTAGAGCTCTCCAAAACACATAAACTCAAGCTACTCGGTCAACATCATCCATGTTTTCCATGATGTGGCAACGAATGAAGTCCAGAAAAACTTAGGATTGCTTAGCGTCAATCAGTACATTTGACGCACTTCAAAAGATAGGCTGCAGACGCAAATTTGACGCGCCAATGGCGTCTGGTGTGAATGGACCATAGCACTGGCACCAACCTATAACCACCAGGAGAAATGTGGGGTTTCAGTGTCTTGCTAATGGACACTTCCATGCATAGGTGGGCAAGGTCAGAACCAACCTGCGATCTTCCGACCAGAGGCTGGCCGCTCTCCCTCTGCCCCTCGACTGCCCTAAATAAAATATTGCAGTTGGACAGAAACCTGATTTTCAGCACCTAAAAGTTATCTGTGTTTACTTTCTTTGCACAGCCTCAGACTCCCTTGTTGGGTCTCTGTATATTTGCTTAAAAAGTACAGACACTAAACTTTAATCAACTGCTGACAGTTCTGAAATTCTGCCATTTATTCCTTATCCTATGATGGGAACAGCTACGTCTGACTTCCATGAATCTCTGACAGTCTGTTGACTCTTAACGTCTGTTAGATCATTTCAAAATATAAATAAGAAATTGTTACTCAAAAACTCAGTTGAGCAACTTGTAACTGGATCCTCGGGTTAGTATTGCAAAAGTTGCATCATAATGTGTCAGAAATGGCTCCCTGATGTTTTCTGTTGAAACAACTCATTTTTATTTTTAAACTGTTAGTCTTTTATTTTGATAGAAATAGGTGAGTTTCCTGTGAAGTTTGAGGTTTTTGAAAAAAAAGTCAGATTTCAAAATATTTACTAGGGCTGTGTATTGCAAGAGTCTGGCGGTACGATACATATCACGATATACGTATCCTGATAAGACAGTACCAGACCATATTTCACTTTTTTTTTAAATTATGACTTAAGAATCATCTGAATAGTAATCATTTTTTCATAATAGTAAAATACATGATATTAAATGATCAGAAAACTAAGCACTGCAGCTGTATCTCATAAACAAGTTGCTCTTACCCATGCAAATTCATGGTGCTTTTCTTTTGGTAATTTAGGAAATATTTAAGTGGAAAACAAAAGTAAGACTGAACTACATGTTTGTTTTTTAAATGATTAGATATCACCTTGGCTGTATTTTAAATCGATGCAAGTATCGCCAAATAAAGTATCCTGATATTTCACTGAATCAATATTTTCTTAAACCCCTACTATTTATACAAGGGCGGTCCAGATCTCCAGTTCCATCCCCTAATATTCGGAGATTGTATTAAAAGAAAACATTAGATGCGTTTTGATAAAAGTGGGGCAGCAGCACCAGTAGAGTACTAAGTGGTGACAGTTGAATTGACAATTGCTTCAGACGTCATCTGTTTGTCTGCCTGTATTTATTTGAAACCACACAAGGATTATGCTGTTTCTGTTTCGTTTTCTTGGATTTACACCACTTTTCAGATAACTCGGATTCCAGTTTTTTTGTTTTGACACAGTTTTTGTCCTCTATTACCTCCTTTGATGACAAACTAGAAATTGTTTCCCAAACTGTAAAATGACACAGCAACTCTTATTACACATTTGTATGATAAATTAAGTACTCTGAAACTTAAACTACTTGTTCTATTAAGGCCTAGGCTGCCACCATGGAGTAAATAATTAACAGTTAATGAATGGGCTGTGCAAAAGCTAGTTACTCGTTAGCTTTACACTTACTTTTTAAATTATAATAACTTCTGTGCAGTTGATTCCATTCATGGTTCCACTCTTAATTCACTCTTTTGGATTCCAAATGTTTCAAAACCACTTAGACTATTATTCATATCATGAAAACTAACGTCATCCAAAGATCTGACTGTTACCTTTTGATACAATCATTTCCTTTATTGACCTTTTGAAAACTGTGCTGAATTTTGAGAAGAGAGACCTTTGATCTTGTCTCTACAGATCTGATCCTCCTCTTAGCCAACAGACAAACTTCTGAGGGCTTAGCGTTGGCCCACACATGTCAGCTTTGTGACTTGGTGTTGTTGTGAAACAGTTTAATCCATGATCAAATAGAAAAGTGCTTGTCATGACAGAGTGTGAGATTATGTAGAATTGTGTGCCCAATTAAAGAGGCAGAGAAGCAATATGAGAGCTTCAAGAACTGTAGCTTCAAACATGACAATCTAGTTGGCTGGTTAAAGAGAAAACTTTCATGACCCCTTGGGTGTTAGTTTGGTTTAATAAAAAAAGGTGAAAAATGGAAATGTATGTGTTTGCTGGAGTAGAGTGTCCTGTTTAACACAAAGAACTGTGTAAATCCTCAAATATAATGACCAAAAAAAAAAAGAAATCAAATCACTGGGGGATTTTTTTTTATTCAAGCAGAAGAGGAAGAAAGAAATTTGGCAAATGTGTTATGAATAAGTAACAATAACTTCTGGGCTCTGTGAAGACTTACTTCAGGGGGTTTATGCTAGGAAGACTTTAGTGTCTTGAAAATCAAACGGGCATCTTGTGTTTGATGTAAACTTAGACTTTTCTCTGTAATCTAATTTTCATCAAGCAAATGTTGAGAACGTCGTCTTCTCTGAGATTACAGGGAATAACAAGTAAGTCTAGAGGCTGGAGGATTCAGAACATTCAGAAACACCTTGAGGGGGGATAACTGCTTTTCTTGTTGTGTTTAATCTCCATTTTTTATATATTCTGAATTTTGAATACTATTTTTATTCCTCCATACTAACAGTAAAGTTTTGTTTCATGCATAAACAAGATGAAATAAAAATAAAAAGCCAAGTTTGAAGTTTTACTTGCATTTTTCTTTAAAAAAAATACACAGGCCTTGTTTTACTTTTCATAATCAGACTTATACTGTGTTCTTACACTAATATTATTGATTTGTTTATCTCCTCTACAAAGCAATACGTCTGGAACTGTTATTTCTAGTGGTGGGCTTTCCTCACAATGTTGCTGCCAGTACCTCTGGGGCATTCTGTCCATTTGTTGCTAAGCTGAAAGAAATTTGTGATCCCTCTACGGAGTTTCAGAGCACCATCTGAGGCGTCCTCTGAGATACGTGTGCAAGGAAAAGGTCTTAATGAAGGTGCTGTGGAAAGGTTTTAAAAAGGGGAAGATCTCAGGAGTGTTGGGTTCATTTGAGTTCATTCAAGAACGTGGTGAACAGACATTGTTGAAAGTGCTTTTGTATATGGTGTTCACACTGGAGTGTTCCTCCAGGTTTATTCTGTCACAGCTCTATTCCGATATATGAAAGACTTTGTGTCATAATTCTGGCATAGCGCAAATCGTAGTTAGTAATTTCTCCTCCATGATCAGTTTTCAAAGAGTTTGGCACTTTGACAACAAAAGACAACACTCATATGTAGAGAGCTTGGTGTAGAGCCGCTGCTCTTCCACATCCAGAGGAGCCAGTTGAGTTGACTCGGGCATCTGGTCTGGATGCCTCCCTGGGGTGGTGTTTCTGGCGTGTCCCACTGGGTGGAGGCCAGGCCTGGAAACTTCGGGGTCTCCCCAGATGAGCTGGAGGAAGTGACCAGATGGAGGGAAGTCTGGGTAGCTTTGCATAGACTGCTGGCCCTGCAACCCAGTCCCGAATGAGTTGAAGATGGACAAGTTGATGGAAAATTAATGCAATAATGGAATTTACATAGACTTTTTATTGGGAGTGGCCGCTTGAACATGCATTGCCGAGGGCTTCAGACTGAATTTACAGTTCTGGAAATAAATTTATAGACATAAAAAACCTTTCTCTGGGTTGAATCCCAGAAAAATGTGCAATTATTTATTACGATCACTACAGATGGTCATCACCATTTAAAAAAAATAAGTAAAAAGATTAAATGATAACAATAACGTGAATTTTAAATAACTCCTTGTATAATAAAGGTGAAAAATGTGAGTAGTTAAGTTCAGTTTCTGTTGCTGCTGCTGTTTGACGCCTTCCTTGACGCCAATTCACCCTCAGGGCTTAAAATCTGTTAATCATTATGAGGCCAACGTCATCTTTTC